>NW_021284260.1:0-22956 GCF_002162155.2 Triticum dicoccoides
TGTCACGTTGCCTGGTGAGGGTCGGCTTCCAGAGGTTGGATTGAGTTGGGAGCACTACTTGGCTGCCCCGGCCCCGCCGGGTGAGATTATCGACGGTGTCTTGTGCAAGACGAGGGCAGACGTGGTGATCAGAAAGTTTTGGGTAATTTCTCCTTTACACAATTAAAAATCTTGAACTAGCTAGCTATTTATTGTACTAATCAATATTGTCTCATTTGATTGCAGACATTCTACAGGTGTGAGGAGGGATACGAGGAGGGGGCGGCAGATGTTATCGACAAGGAGTGCAAGCGCCTACTTCAGAACTTATGGCATGAGGTTCGGGTGCAGGCTGTTCGAGACTACTATGCCGGGCGTGGTATCAAGAAGCTCAAGTAGGAGTGCCGCATAAGTTCTTGAGTAAGGAGCATTACATGAAGGTAATTCTTAAGGCCTTGTACTTACTTCCTTCATTTAATAATTCATAGCCGTAGCGCTCAAGTTTCTATTTGCTAACTTAGGCCCCTCCGAGATGGTGTGCGGATCGGATGGATTGTTGGGAGGTGTTGGTCAATGTGTGGTTCTCAAAACAATGGCGGGCCACCCACAACGAGGCCAAGGACAAACGTGCCCAAATGGAAGATGTGCCACACCACCAAGGCAGCTCCAACTTATTTCAGTACGGGCGGAAGTGGGTATGTGGTTTGCTTCATGATTCATGCAATTCATTCATCATGCTAGCTTTAGCCCTTTAATTACTAATTTACTTTGTTTCTCTCTTTCAGGCACGCTACAATAAGTCAGATAAGGTGCCAGAGGTGTACGACATGTATGCCATGGCCCACACTGGCTCTTACAAGAAAGTCAAGGCATTCTCTGCGTCTGACCTCGAAGATCCAAAGAACTTCACCAACATCTCCGCCCACGACAAGCTCATGCAACATAGAGATCAGGGGAAGGCGAGGAAATGGGAGGACTTTAACCCGAGCCAGGGTCCAATTGATACAGAGCTGCTGATGATATCTGGTGGCGGGAGGTCCCATTGCTCCATAGCCATGGGAAATGGACTTATCCGTTGTCCTAGCACTCCCCCGAAGATCAAGGCGCGCCAGTCGAGCTCTGCCCCTGAGATAAGGCCTCGTGAACGGCCAGTCCAACTCGCCTTCAAGGTTAGTTATAAGTACTCAACTATCTTTCTCCATTACATTGTGTGCGCTTCCATCAATGATTACAAATGGTCATGTGAGTGGTGTTGCAGGCTGCTATACAGAGTGAGAGAGATAGAACGGAGAAACTTCTGGCGGAGGCGGTGTAGAGGCAGTGGGAGTTGGAGGAGAGGACGACAAAGATGTTGGAGGAGGAGAAGGCACGGAATGACATGCAGGCAAGGGCCATGTATGAGCTCCTTGTGGTAAGTTTCTTCTGCAGATTATTTGCTAGTCTTAACATTTGAGTCTCATTACTAACTAGTATGACTCTGTTGTGAAAACCAAATTTGCAGTCTGTGTACGAGAAGTCCGGTCAGACCGCTCCACCGATGCGAGTGATTGCTCCTGGGAACACGGTGAGTTTAATTAGAACGGACATTACTTGCTAGTCTTAACATTTGAGTGTCATAATGCTAACGAGACATTGGAAATGATCTTTGGTGCAGCTTAACTTCAGAAACGCATCGCACGATCCTTCTCTAGCTACCGGCGCGAGCCAGCCCGCTCGTACACCTCCCTGATCACGATAAGTTTCTCTAGTGTTTTGCTTAACAAATGCATAACGACCTAGACTTAGCTTTATTTCCTCCAATATGCTTACCATAATGACCTAGAGTTAGCTTCTTTTCCTCCAAAATGACTTAATATGCTTACTGACCTCATAAACCATCCATTCTACCTAAGTTAGCTCTAAAACGATATGTACTTAGGTTACTTATGTCAAAAATTGCATAATTAGCTTAGTTAGCTCATAAACGATCCATTTTACCTAAGTTAGCTCTAAAATGACTCATTTTACCTTAGTTAGCTTACAAGTGATCCAATTTATCCAAGTTAGCTCTAAAGTGACCCATTTTACGTAGATTAGCTCCTAAATGATCCATTTTACCTACGTTAGCTTTAAAATGACCCATTTCACCTAGGTTAGCTCCAAAATGACCCATTTCACCTAGGTTAGCTCCAAAATGACCCATTTCACCTAGATTTGCTCCTAAACGATCCATTTCACCTAAGTTAGCTAAAAACGATCCATTTCACCTAAATTAGCTCTTAAATGATCCATTTCACCTAAGTTAGCTCAAAAACGATCCATTTCACCTTAGTTAGCTCAAAAACGTGGCATTTCACCTTAGTTAGGTCATAAACGACCCATTTCAACTAAGTTAGCTCATAAAAAGCTCATAAATGATCCATTTCACCTAAGTTAGCTCAAAAACGATCCATTTCACCTTAGTTAGCTCAAAAACATGGCATTTCACCTTAGTTAGCTCATAAACGACCCATTTCAACTAAGTTAGCTCATAAAAGCTCATAAATGATCCATTTCACCTAAGTTAGCTCAAAAATGATCCATTTCACCTTACTTAGCTCAAAAACGATGCCCTTCACCTTAGTTAGCTCATAAACGATCCATTTCAACTAAGTTAGCTCATAAATGATCCATTTCAACTAAGTTAGCTCATAAACAACCCATTTCAACTTAGCTAGCTCATATATGATCCATTTCACCTAAGTTAGCTAATAAATGACATATACTTCTTGTTCTAGTCTTCTTCTTGTTCTAGTCACCTATTTCTAACTTTCTTATTTACCATTTTGTAGATTTTATTCACTTCATGGAAGCTAGCTTGCTATGATGGAGTGCTTGCTTTTCCTTTGATGAAACTTTGCATTGTATCTAGCTTGCTATGATGGAACTTGCTATCTTGATGAAACTTTGCATTGTAATATGTATATGGAGGGAACAATGTGTATGAATGGAACTTGCTTCTGTATGAACAATGTGTATGGATGAAACTGATGTGATATGTGATATGAAACTTATGTGCTGGATATGTGATATGGAAATATATCTATATATGTCATATATATTTGCTGTGAAAATTGTTGGATTAAAAAAACAGAAAAAAGAGACAATATGCAGGCTCTTTGGCGTCTGCCACCGACGGCAAATGGATCTTTGCCATCAGCAGCGGACGGCAAAGAGGCCACGTGGCAGGCAACTCTTCCTGGGAGGCTGACCAATTTGGTCAGTTTGCCTACAGTGGCTAACGACAAATGCTTTGCCATCTGCAGCGGACGACAAAGGCCTGCCGTTAACCACCTAACGGAGTAATAGCGCATTTATTGCCGTCTGCCTTCTTTGCCATCCGCTGCTGATGGCAAAGGCCCCTTTGCCGTCAGCTGCCCGAAGCAGACGGCAACGCAGCTCTTAGTTGTCCCCTACTTTGCCGTCCCCTTTTGCCGTCCGCGGCAGACGGCAAAGGTCTTTGCCGTCCGCCATCCATGCCTTTGCCGTCCCCCGTGGCAGATGGCAAAGTAGCTGATTCCTGTAGTGTCCTCGTTACCTGATTCATCATAAGAAATAATAGGAGGAGATTGGGAAGCCTCTTCCCTTTCATTAGTATTCTCGTCATCTTCCATTTGCTTTCTTTTCTTTATGTAATTGGCAATATAAGGATTTTCAATGCAATTCACCGCACAATACATATAGATTTTCTCTAGATCAAAATGAAGAACTTTATCAAGGGAAAATTTTGGAATATACTTAGTTATACGTTTCATTTCTTCATAACCCAAAAGAAGGCTAAGCTCTTTATGATGCTCAAGGGTAATGAAATTATCACAATATTTGGACACGACTTGATCATGAAACAAATAGCATTGGAGCTTTAAATGACCATGTTCATTGCAAAGTTCACAAGGAGCGCGAAAAATATTGAATCTTTCAGCACATTCATCTAGCTCTTCTTGCAACAATTTGGTTTCTAAGTACTTATGCCTCTTGCAATAAATATCTTCTCTATTTTGTGTGTTCATGCAAACATGCACTCCACAAAAGTTGACAACTCATAAGAGATATTTTCATCATAACTAGTGCAATCATCATTAGCATCATGGATATTCAAAGAATTCGTACTAACAACATTGCAATCATGCTCATCATTCAAAGATTTAGTGACAAACATTTTAATGCATTCTTCTTCTAACACTTTGGCACAATTTTCCTTTCCATCATACTCACGAAAGATATTAAAAAGGTGAAGCGTATGAGACATACTCAATTCCCTTCTTTTTGGTAGTTTTCTTTTATAAACTAAACTAGTGCTAAAACAAGAAACAAAAAGATTCGATTGCAAGATCTAAAGATATACCTTCACTTACCTAGCCTCCCCGGCAACGGCGCCAGAAAAGAGCTTGATGTCTACTACGCAACCTTCTTCTTGTAGACGTTGTTGGTCCTGCAAGTGCACAGGTTTGTAGGACAGTAGCAAATTTCCCTCAAGTGCATGACCTAAGGTTTATCAATCCGTGGGAGGCGTAGGATGAAGATGGTGTCTCTCAAACCACCCTGCAACCAAATAACAAAAAGTCTCTTGTGTCCCCAACACACCCAATACAATGGTAAATTGTATAGGTGCACTAGTTCGGCGAAGAGATGGTGATACAAGCGCAAAATGGATGGTAGATAAAGCTATTTGTAATCTGAAATAATAAAAACAACAAGGTAACAAGTGATAAACGTGAGCGTAAACAGTATTGGAATGATAGGAAACAAGGCCTAGGGTTCATACTTTCACTAGTGCAAGTTCTCTCAACAATAATAACATAGATAGATAATATAGCAAGCCCTCAACATGCAACAAAGAGTCACTCCGAAGCCACTAATAGCGGAGAACAAACATAGAGATTATGGTAGGGTACGAAACCACCTCAAAGTTATTCTTTCGGATCAATCTATAAAAGAGTTCGTACTAGAATAACACCTTACAATACAAATCAACCAAAACCTTAATGTCACCTAGATACTCCATTGTCACCTCAAGTATCTGTGGGCATGATTATAGAATATGCATCACACAATCTCAGATTCATCCAACCAACACAAAGTACTTCTAAGCTGTCAGGAACCCGACTCAATGCCACATCGATCTAGCATGTCACACCTCATATCACTTTGCGGCCTCACGCACGGTATTCCCACGGGTGTCGCCTTACCTTTGCCCGGGACAGTTTGCGCCTTTTGGCACACATATATGATAGTGTCGCTAGCATCCATATGATAAGGAGCCCGGGCTGACATGGCTAGTCGTAAACCCAAAGTGGCACAAACTTACAGGGACAGGCATCCATGACCCAGCATCGAACGTGTCGGTCATCAGCGAGTGAATCCGAGCTGTAGCACTGGGCTAGCAGGACTCCGGTGAACCGGGCTAAAGCGGGCTAACAGGACTCTAGTATTCATCGCGTGACATTTCCCCGAAGGGACAGACACAGGAATGAAGAAGGACACATGCCGGCCAGCCTAAGTGTTCTGGAGTAGTAGCAAGCTACCATGGCTCAATGGAAGCACTAGGAGACATTTCCCGGTAAGAGAGGCTACTAAGGATAAACAACTAGATAGTCAGATCCCACACATACCAAGCGTTTCAATAACATACACACAATATGCTCGATATGTGCAAATACAACATGGCATCACAACATGACTCTACATCTCAAGTATTTTATTCAATAGGCTCCGAGGAGTGAGATATTACAAACATGGGTCTCATGACCCAACATTCAGAGCATACAAGTCAAGCACAAGCGGAAGCTTATCATGTCTGAGTACAGACATCTACAAATGAAAAAGCTTAGAAGCCTGACTATCCACCAGATCTTGTTGAGGGCACAAGATCATAGCTGAGGTAACAAGATAAACGTCGAAGTCCACGCGGAACTACTAAAGAGACAAATCTCTCTGCAAAAACATAAAATAGGCAAACGTGAGTACAAATGTACCCAGCAAGACTTACATCAGAACTAACTACATATGCATAATTATCAACAAAGGGGGTGGTGGGGTTTAACTGCAGCAAGCCAGCTTTGACTCGGTGGCTATCCTGAACTACTACTGCAAGTAACTCTTTTGAGGTGGCGCACACGAGTCCACATATTCACCATATCAATACACCACTATGGATCCGCTCCCGTCTCCCTACGAGAACGCCATCCATAGCACTCACGCTTATCTTGCATATTTTAGAGTATACACTTCCACTTGTCTATGAACTGTTATAGGCAACCCAGAAGTCCTTTACCATGGATGCGGCTATTCGAATAGATCATTTATAACCCTGCAGGGGTGTACTTCTTCACACACGCTCTCGCCACTTACCACCATGTACACATCGTGTATCTCGGCAACCTTCAAGCGGAAGCCTGGTGAGGGAGTCGGCCACGACCTGACTAACCACACAAGTCTCTAGTCCAGGTTTATCGCCTATTCGGATTCCATCCGCGAGGATATCCGGCCGGAGTTTCGCTCACAGCCCCAAACGATGTGTGCAGGGTTCCCGAGACATCAAACGGGCGCCCGGTACACCGTGCCACGGTGTATCTACCGCATCATAGCCCACCCCTAGGGTCAGCGCTATGCACAGCCTCCAACAGATATCTACAAACACCAGAAACTAGTTGCAACTCCTGGACAGAGGGCAAGGGCAGTTAATAAGTCGAGAGGGTCCATTGGTTTCGGGCCCAATGCGTGGTAGTAACTGTTTCAAGGATCACAAACAGAGAACTCAGTTCCTGAGGACGGCTGCAATGAGACAACCCGCCATGTACTCCTACATGGCCTCTCACTGCTACCTTTACCAAATTGTGTTCACACACTTAGCTCACACACAGTAGGACATGTTTACACACCTCCGATTCATCCCCGATGAATCAGACCTGACTCAACTCTAAGCAGTAGCAGGCATGACAAACAAGCATGAATGAGTAGGAACAACAGGGCTCAAACAACTCCTACTCATGCCAGTGGGTTTCATCTATTTACTGTGGCAATGACAGGTCATGCAGAGTATAAAGGGGTTCAGCTACCGCAGCAAGTAACAGATGAATCGTTGTTGTCCTAATGCAGTAAAAGAGAGCAGGAGCTAGAGAGTAGGATTGTATCGGAATGAACAAGGGGTTTTGCTTGCCTGGCACTTCTGAAGATAGCATTGAGTCTTCATCAGTGTCAACGATCACAACGTTGGTACAACGTCTACCGAGGGGGAACAACACCGACAAATAGAGAAGAAACACGATCAATGCAATGCACAATATGATGCATGCTATGACATGGCAATAAGAATATGTTTTGTCTAATGCAAGCTAGAACAGATTGAGATGAGTCCATTTGAACCAAAGATTCAAATGCAAACCCATTTTAAGAGGTCATAATAGTGCATTAACCTGTTTCACCTAAATAGCACGGTTAATGTGTTCTAATGCATGAATCCAGTGCAGATGGATAGATTGTCTTTTTCTGATCATTTTTCATATATAATTTATTTGATTTGGAGTTACGGTTGATTTTCTATGATTTTTAGAAGTTTTAGTTATTTCTGGAATTTCCTATATAAGAATAATTCCAGTAATTGAATTAATGCGTCAGCACTGCGTCAGGGTGACGTCAGCGGTCAACTGGGTCGGCCAAGTCAAACCTGACCTGTGGGACCCACAAGTCAGTGGTTATTTAACTAACTAAACAGAGTTAGTTAGTGTTAGGTTAAGCACTAATCTAGGTTAATTACCGCTAAACTAACCTAACTAATAATTAACAAGGGCGGCCCACACGTCAGTGACCCAGGGGGTCAAACTGGGCCCACCCAGTCAACGGTCAACGGGGTCAAACCCACCGGCGACATGACGCCGGCGAGGCCAGACGTGGTGAAGGGGCTCGGGTTTGCGTCTCCGGCGACCAAACGGGCGGCCGAGAGCATGCGCGGGGAGCTGGGGCTCGCCCGCATCAAGGGAGGCATGCGGCAGCAGCAGGGACGGCTGGAGCTCGCCGGAAACAAGCTCGGGGCGGCGCCGACGTTCGGTATTTGTGGCTACGGCGCTGTAGTGGCTATGGTATCGTGTTCGTGGCACCTATAGCAGCTACGCGAGGCGGCGAGTATGTTGAACACGACGCCCGGACCAAATGGTCGCCGGAGTCGTGTCGGCGGCGAGTGCAGGCGGCGGCGCAGTCGGGCGAGAGGGGCATGGCAGCTACGGCATGCAAGAGAGAGAACAGAGAGGGGGAGGATGATCAGAATCTCACGTAGAACACGACGAGCGAGTCGGTGAGCTCAGGGAGGGACGGAGCGAGCTGGGCGGCGGAGGCGATCTCGGTGACCCGAGGAAGAAGAAGGCGTTGGGACGGCGCTGCAGGGCGTCCGGCGAGGGTTGGCTTGTCGAGGATGAAGCTGGAGATGATACGGAGCTCGGGGAGGCAGAGATGGAGCGAGGGAGTGGTTGTGGGCGCGGGGTTACGGCGGTGCGTCCATGGAGGTTTCGTCCATGGTGGGGAACGGGCGAGGGAGAGTAGTTGGGGGCGAATGGAGGGGTCCAGCGGGTCGGGGCGACGACGTTGAGGTCGTCCAGACGTCCAGGGGCGCGGGCAGCAAGCAGGAGGTGGCGCACGGCGGTGCGCACGCATCGGGCACGCGCCCGTCCTCCTGGCAAAGGAGGAAGACGACAGGGGAGGTGGCGGTGGTGGGCTGGGCCGGACAGCTACAGTGCTGGGCCGTTTGGTGGGCTGCACAGGTGAGGCCAGGTAAGATTCTCTCTCTTTTTTATTTGTTTCTGTTATCTATTTTTCTTCCTCTGTTTTTATTTAGTTTAGCAACTAAATCATTTTAATAAATTTTGTAGGTTATTATATGGCTTGCTAAAATAAATACCAAGCCACTCACAAACTTCCAGAATTATTGGAGTCATATTTAATATATATTAAATATAAATACAAAGAAAATAGTTATTGTATTAATTCAAATGGCCAAAATAAATATTTCTGTGACTCCAAAAATATTGGTTTGAATTTTACCTCTTACCAATATTTCTATAGAATAACAGGAACATTTTCTTGGACTCATTTGAGAAGATGTAAATGTTGGTTATTTTTAGAGGTTTTCTGACGATTTTGAAAATTCCTCAATTCAAGTTTCTGATGGAAAGTAGACATGATGCAACACTCTAATGCATGGACTAGCTGGGATGTGACAACTCACCCCCACTAAAAAAGAATCTCGTCCCGAGATTAAGGACGTGAGGTACGAAGACGGAGGGGGAGCACAAGACCAACACAATCTTCACGATCCAGGTTGCACCTCATAAGGTTGTTGATTTGTTTCATACGTTGATCTTGACATCCTCGCTTTTGAGATATTCATCCACGTGACGACGATGGCAGAAAGGAACTCTACTAGGATTGATCTTCTCAAAGATCAAACTATACAATCTCAACTCGCAGAATGAGATGTTGAAACATCTTGAGTTGAGACACAAAACACATCGAGAGGGATGGAAGAACAAACGACGGGGTTTGATTTTGTGGGCAACAATTCCATGCTTAGAAATATGGTGGATGGTGTCAAGGTGGCGAGGAAATAATTTCCATGATCCCGTAACGGGGCACCTTGAAAAAGGTGACTCGTTGAACTGCTCCCTTAAGTGTCAAAAAGAATTACTTTTGATCCATAGATCATTGAAACTCTTCATACCATCTTAAGGCAATTTACAATTGATCGATCGAAAGAGCTCGAAGGAATGGCATACTCGGACTAGGATGGATGATGTGGACTACTGTCACGCCCAATATGCGACCCTATCCAAAAGGAACTCGAAGGTCCCACCAAGGATAGACCCGCATATTGTAACACTTTTGCAAGGTGGATATCATTACATCAACATTACATAATAGATGGGGATACATACAAGAGGCATACAATGCCACACGAATACAACATCACATCATACATAAGAGCAACATCCGACTACGGATGAAACACAAACAGAAACTCAAACGACATCCACCCTGCTAGCCCAGGCTTCCGACCTGGAACCTATCCCCTAATCAAAGAAGAAGCAGAAGACGAAACTCCAAAACAAGCAAGCATCACTCTCGCGTCAAGATCATCGCAACCTGTACCTGCAACTGTTATTGTAGTAATCTGTGAGCCACGAGGACTCAGAAGTCCCATTACCATGGGTATCAAGACTAGCAAAGCCAAATGGGAAAGGAAAGGGTAAAGTGGTGAGGTTGCAGCAGCGACTAAGCATATATGGTGGCTATCATACGCAAATGAGAGCGAGAAGAGAAGCAAAAGGAACGGTCGTGAAGCTAGCAATGATCAAGAAGTGATCCTGAACTCCTACTTACGTCAAACATAACACAGAAACCGTGTTCACTTCCCGGACTCCACCGAGAAGAGACCATCATGGCTACACACATGGTTGATGTGTTTTAATTCGGATCTGATGTCAAGTTATCTACAACCGGACATTATCAAATTCCCATCTGCCACATAACCGCGGGCACGTCTTTCGAAAGTTAATAACCCTGCAGGGGTGTCCCAACTTAGCCCATGATAAGCTCTCGCGATCAACGAAGGATATACCTTCTCCCAGGAAGACCCGATCATTCTCGGAATCCCGGTTTACAAGACATTTCGACAACACTTAGACAATCCCGATGCGCCGACAATCCCGATAGGAGCTGCGCATATCTCGTTCTCAGGGCAACACCAGATGAGACTAGCTACGAGTAAAACCAACCCTCAAGTTGCCCCGAGGTGGCCCCGCAGGCAGCTCAGTTCGGACCAACACTTAGACAAGCACTGGCCCGGGGGGGCTAAAATAAAGATGACCCTCGAGAGCGCGACTCCCAAGGGAAAAGTAGGTGGTGGTGATGCAAATGGTAAAACCAAGGTTGGGCCTTGCTGGAGGAGTTTTATTCAAAGCGAACTATCAAGGGGGTCCCATAAATCACCCAACCGCGTAAGTAACACAAAATCTGGGAACATAACACCGGTATGACAGAACCTAGGGCGGCAAGAGTGGAACAAAACACCAGGCATAAGGCTGAGTCTTCCACCCTTTACCAAGTATATAGATGCATTAATTAAATAAGAGATATTGTGATATCCCAACATAATCCTGTCCACCATGGAGCAATCTTCAACGTCACCTGCAACTAACAATGCTATAAGAGGGGCTGAGAAAAGCGGTAACATAGCCAAGCAACGGTTTGCTAGGAAGGGGAAAAAGGTTAGAGGCTGACATGGCAATTTGGGAGGCTTGAAGAGCAAATGATAGGTAGCGCAGCAAAGCGATAGAACGAAGCAACTAGCATAGCAACGATAGTAGTGAGATCCAGGGTAGCGGTCATCTTGCCTGAAATCCCGCTAGGAAGAAGAACGAGTCCATGAAGAAGATGAAGCCACGAAGACGAACCAAGCGGAGACGAACGAATCCTCACGATCGCAAGAAACGGGAAGTCTCGAGAAGAAGCACACAACATGGTAAACACACCACACATGAACAAGACATGATGCACAAACAAACATGATGCATGGCAAAGCTACATGTAGCTACTCATGGCGAGATATGATGCAAACAAGAGCAACATGTGAAGGCAAGTTTAAATGTGGCCGGAAACAACATATATCCATTCCGATAAGTCCTCATATGCAAATTTCGAAATTGGTCCAGATCTGAATAAACATTATGTTCAAGTTGTTAAACAGCAAGTTAAAGAGCACAAAGAGGATCTACACGAAATTCTAGTCAAGTTACATATACAGTTCATTTAATTCAGAGCTACGGCCTAAAAGATATGAGCAAAACAAGTTAAGCATGGCATTAATGCAAAAAGGCATTCAAACATCAAGCAAACACCTCAAAACAAGGATGCAACATGATAATATGAAGCTACATGCAAAATCAAGCAAGTTTCATATAGGGCACACTCAAAACGGAGCAACGGGGAAAATGCTCGGATGCATGAGACGAACACGTATGCAAAATGAGATGCACATGATGACATGACAAAATGCAACACGCGAACAAATGACATGGCAACAATGGCGAATAACTGGCAGACACCTGGCGCAACGAGTCCGGGGCGTTACAACACTCCTCCACTAACAAGAGATCTCGTCCCGAGATCTTAGGACCGAGACAGAAGAGAAAAAGGGATGAGGTGAAACAAAAACTCAAGAGAAGAAGCAAAGAATCGCGAGCACACGAGAAGAAGAGAGGAACAACAAGAATGACGGGAATCGAAAACTCACGGAATCAGATAGACTATGAAACCACTCCGGTTAGAACGAGATAGAAACGAATAAGACTGAAAAGATTTAGGCAGCACTCCGACTGGAACATGGAGGAATAGAACACGAGCTTGATATGATGGAATGATACTTGATGAAGACATGACACAAAACCTCCGGAAAGAATTGAAAAGGTTGAATGAAAAGAACGGAGAAGAAAATGACAACTTGTGACACGAATGAAATTGAAAGCATCTTTAGAAGGAAGGTTTAAACGGAGTTGTTGAGAAAATCAACAAGGAAAAGAATAAGCTTGTTGTGGTCTTATAGGTAACATCTCAAGATCATAAGGTGATAACCGGCCACAAACGGAAATGGTTGGATAGCTTAGAAGAACGAAGAAATGCAAAACTCCACTCCAAAAGAATATGGAGAATTAATTGAACTTCGAAAAGCAAGAAGGAAAGATACTTGAGCTCCTTCGAGAAGAATCTTGATGAACACTTGGGGAATGAATTAAATCATGAAGAAACATCGTGAAGAACTCCAATGACAAAAGTATGATGAGATAGAATAAAGGATGAAAGAATAAGATTAAAGCTCACGATGATTTAGATGGAGGTTCCGACGAAATGTCCGAGGAAAATTTGAACTCCGGAAAAGAAAAGATGAAAAGACTTGGAACTAGAATTTATTCAACAAGAACAAACTCCGAAGGAAGGGATTACTCACTTTGAGGAAATAAGAATAAGATTTATTGTATGATTATCCTTCATCAAATTAAATTGATGACAAGCAATGGATTTTGCATATTACTTATTCCTCTTGAAAAGGATTGAGAAGTGACATATCGCAAACTTGAGAAGGTCTTCATGAATCACCGGTAGTATTGAAAAGAACGAATGGATTAATATGATAACCAAAGAAAAAGAATCTTGAACGAACCACCGTTAGAATTCGGAAAAGACTGGTAAAAGAGAATGAATCACCGGGAAGAATTAGAAGATCCAATAAGCTAGAGGGGGTTTAGATGCAAAAAAACAAAGAGATCATGAGCTGATTAAAGAACAATTGAACGAAGCACCGGGATAAATAGAGAATGATAACTGGAATGATGGCCTCCGGTAAAAAGAAATGGGAACACAACTCCTGAAATATTCCGGATGGTGAGAAAAAGAATATCTGACGAATGGAATAATTCAAGAGGATAACATGAAGTTGGAACCACGATTCTTCGAGAGAACATACAAGATTTAGAGGAAAAGCTCTTCTTCGGTCTTCAAATGACAACGAGAAACACCACCAAAATTACTGAGATACTCCGGGAGAATGAAAAACAAAGAGGTTGAGCCAACAATGAAAAGAGTTTGAAAACGATCTTGGAGAAGGCATGTGAATGATGGAATCCATTCTTACGTCAGACTTCCAAAAGGATTTGAGAATAGCTCCGGGAAATTAGAAGAGTCAGGTAAGATCCTGGGAAAAGACCTGTGGGTTAGGGCCCACTAAAAGGAAACACCGTTGGAAAGGGATGTTGAACAGATAGATGATGCACCGGAACAATTGAAATATTTGAATGAGGTCACAATCTCGAATTACTTGGAACACAGACGAATCTCCTGAGATGTCTAGAACACTCAGGAATGATTAACTAGCGAGAGGCGAACGAGCAGGGAAAACACTTGAGCCGCGGAAAAGAATATGATCAACCCGAAAAAAAGCTTGAATTGATTTCACCGGAAAAGAGATGAAGAATGTCAAACAAAAGAGAATTCACCGGTTGAAACAATTGAGGAAAGACTGAAGAGTCTCCTTATGAATGAAATTGATGGTCGAAACAGACTCAGACTCTGGGAAGAAGAGGGTGGGAGGGCGGGAAAACAAAGGCAACTTGGAAGGGGAACCGACGAATATCTTGAAGAGAAAACACCGGTTGAAATCATTGAGGAAGGAATGCAAAGACTTCGCACGAGTAGGATGGATACTCGATTACGGACTCCGGCTCCGAGAAGAAAAGGATGGCCGGGTGGGAAAGAAGACAACTGAGGATTGAACTTGCAAAAACGGAGAGGGTCGAATCACCTTGACGAGAAATGCACCGGATGCAAAGAGCTGAGGAACAACGATCGAAAAACCAACTGCGTGAACCTAAAGAAAATTTTGAAGGGAAGAGGAGTAGTTCAAAACACCTACGTCAAGATTCCTCACCAGAGCGATGAAGGGGCTGAGGAGTAAAAAGAATTCCTACTCTCCGATATAACTAGACTCAGAAAACAGATTTCTTCTAGACTCAACAACGGCCAAACTACACGATCAATCAAGGGTCTCCTAACGTCGGTCGAGGCTCTGATACCAACTTGTCACGCCCAATATGCGACCCTATCCAAAAGGAACTCAAAGGTCCCACCAAGGATAGACCCGCATATTGAAACGCTTTTGCAAGGTGGATATCATTATATCAACATTACATAATAGATGGGGATACATACAAGAGCCATACAATGCCACACGAATACAACATCACATCATACATAAGAGCAACATCCGACTACAAATGAAACACAAATAGAAACTCAAACGACATCCACCCTGCTAGCCCAGGCTACCGACCTGGAACCTATCCCCTGATCGAAGAAGAAGCAGAAGACGAAACTGCAAAACAAGCAAGCATCGCTCTCGCGTCAAGATCATCGCAACCTGTACCTGCAACTGCTATTGTAGTAATCTGTGAGCCACGAGGACTCAGCAATCCCATTACCATGGGTATCAAGACTAGCAAAGCCAAATGGGAAAGGAAGGGGTAAAGTGGTGACGTTGCAGCAGCGACTAAGCATATATGGTGGCTAACATACGCAAATGAGAGCGAGAAGAGAAGCAAAAGGAACGGTCGTGAAGCTAGCAATGATCAAGAAGTGATCCTGAACTCCTACTTATGTCAAACATAACACAGAAACCGTGTTCACTTCCCGGACTCCACCGAGAAGAGACCATCACGGCTACACACACGGTTGATGCGTTTTAATTCGGATCTGGTGTCAAGTTATCTACAACCGGACATTAACAAATTCCCATCTTCCACATAACCGCGGGCACGGCTTTCGAAAGTTTATAACCCTGCAGGGGTGTCCCAACTTAGCCCATGATAAGCTCTCGCGATCAACGAAGGATATACCTTCTCCCAGGAAGACCCGATCATTCTCAGAATCCCAGTTTACAAGACATTTCGACAATGGTAAAACAAGACCAGCAAAGCCGACCGATGCACCGACAATACCGATAGGAGCTGCGCATATCTCGTTCTCAGGGCAACACCGGATGAGACTAGCTACGAGTAAAACCAACCCTCAAGTTGCCCCGAGGTGGCCCCGCAGACAGCTCAGTTCGGACCAACACTTAGACAAGCACTGGCCCGGGGGGCTAAAATAAAGATGACCCTCGAGAGCGCGACTCCCAAGGGAAAAGTAGGTGGTGGTGAGGCAATTGGTAAAACCAAGGTTGGGCCTTGTTGGAGGAGTTTTATTCAAAGCGAACTATCAAGGGGGTCCCATAAATCACCCAACCACGTAAGGAACGCAAAATCCGGGAACATAACACCGGTATGACGGAAACTAGGGCGGCAAGAGTGGAACAAAACACCAGGCATAAGGCCGAGTCTTCCACCCTTTACCAAGTATATAGATGCATTAATTAAATAAGAGATATTGTGATATCCCAACATAATCATGTCCACCATGGAGCAATCTTCAACTTCACCTGCAACTAACAATGCTATAAGATGGGCTGAGCAAACCGGTAACATAGCCAAGCAACGGTTTGCTAGGAAGGGGAAAAAGGTTAGAGGCTGACATGGCAATTTGGGAGGCTTGAAGAGCAAATGATTGGTAGCGCAGCAAAGCGATAGAACGAAGCAACTGGCATAGCAATGATAGTAGTGAGATCTAGGGTAGCAGTCATCTTGCCTGAAATCCCGCTAGGAAGAAGAACGAGTCCATGAAGAAGATGAAGCCACGAAGACGAACCAAGCGGAGACGAACGAATCCTCACTATCGCAACAAAATGGGAACTATCGAGAAGAAGCACACAACATGGTAAACACACCACACATGAACAAGAGATGATGCACAAACAAACATGATGCATGGGAAAGCTACATGAAGCTACTCATGGCAAGAGATGATGCCAACAAGAGCAACACGTCAAGGCAAGTTTAAATGAGGCCGGAAACAACATATAACAATTCCGATAAGTCCTCATATGCAAATTTTGAAATTGGTCCAGATCTGAATAAACATTATGTTCAAATTGTTAAACAGCAAGTTAAAGAGCACCAAGAGGATCTAAACGAAATTCTAGTCAAGTTACATATACAGTTCATTTAATTCAGAGCTACGGCCTAGAAGATATGAGCAAAACAAGTTAAGCATGGCATTAATGCAAAAAGGCATTCAAACATCAAGCAAACACCTCAAGACAAGGATGCAACAAGATAATATGAAGCTACATGCAAAATCAAGCAAGTTTCATATAGAGCACACTCAAAACGGAGCAATGGGGAAAATGCTCAGATGCATGAGACGAACACGTATGCAAAATGAAATGCACATGATGACATGAAAAAATGCAACACGCAAACAAATGACATGGCAACAACGGCGAATAACTGGCAGACACCTGGCGCAACGAGTCCGGGGCGTTACAACTACCTTGTTGAAGACAATGCAATGGATGATTTTTGCTTATCATCGGGAATGGATGGGACCCATGGTAGGACCACTTTTGGGGATGATCCTGAACAAGTGTTACTAAGAAGGCAGCCCATTGTGAAATGGCACAAAGACGGTGCAAGCTAGAAACAAAATGCAAATGTTTGAATGTTCCAACCATCATATCTGCCTGAGATTCAGATTTGATTAGTAGCAGGATACTTCAGACAACATGTTCAAAAAGGAAAGGTTGCAACACAAATCGACGAGATGATATTGCGAGATTCTCGGGAGATGAACTACGGTAGCAAGCTCCAAAACATGAGCTGGTTCTGCTACAAGTATGTGAACACACTGTCCCAGACAAGCATGGTCACCTGGTAGTCTTACAATGAAACACTACCGAGTTCAGAGAGGAATCATCAACGAGGATATCGAAGTCCTTGCATAAGTCTAGCTCTTAAGAAGAAACTTCTTCTCCTTGAACAAATCAATCAGTGGCTTGGTGTGCTATGGAATTCATATGAAACGAAGATGATCAGTCTAACAGACCACAGAATACTTCGCACGTGCATGACCGACTCTGGATGATTCCATAGGAAGTAAAAACATGCTTTCTCGAATTGACGGTGGCATCTTGCATCCAATGCACATGAACTAGAGGAAGTCACTTCTTTCATCCAAGCATATTCTTCATGAACGAAACACGAAGATAATGCTTATATAAGTTTCCAATACTAGCTGAATGTTCAACATGAATCATGGAGGAGATAAAGATGTTGCTGATGGGCTCAACAACAATTCATCTAGGTTTCCATATAAGTGGAATTCCACAATTATGTGAACAAGGCGGTAGCATCGGTCAGACCAAAGGCTATAACGGTGTATGCCCGAGGAAACAACCACGGGTAAGACAACATTATGAATATTATTGGTTCTGACTTGACTTGACGATAGCCCATACTCAAGTCAAAATTTTGACAAGGCAATAGATCCAACAACTAATCACAGGGACCAATCGGTGAAGATATCATCTTTCTTCAACAACCACACAAACACAAGGATATCCCTTTGAAAATGAACTAAGTCGGACAAACTTTCATCTTCCAACTCTCCAAGTTGTTGTTCATTTTACCAACTAGCTCAGGGTATCCAACACAAATTTTTGAACAAGGGGTGGTTTATGGAAAACCAACTTGATCACGAACCCTACAAAGCGTTCAGGTGACAACCTGGTAATACTTCCGAGAAGATATTCAGAAAATTACGAACAACCAATATGTTATTAAGCTCGAGAACAATCTTGCTTCCGAGGCAAGATGATGTGATCAATTAAGCAAGGGATTGAAATCCTAACTTCATTGATCGAAGAGTGCACCAGAAATAAGGACTAGGTAGCACGATCTGTCTTAGAATGATTATTTAATAACCAACATGTTAAGTATGAGAATATTTTCCATTTACTACCAAGCAACGAGGTTGCTAGGAGTATTGATTTCACACATCACATTCCATTTGTCGGTATTCCGGTTGCAACAACACAGGGACCGAGGAATGAAAAATGATGGCGAGAGTATCACTGTATCAAGAATTCATAAGAGGTTGTACAATTCCATGGACATTCTTGACATAAGATGGCAATACTCCAGAGTGGAACAGATTAGAAGCTAGATTGGCATTTGATCTGCGGAATACAACTACTTTGACCCAATCCTAGAAATGGACAAGGTACTGGAGTTTGTTTCTCCTAGTCATTCCAGAATAGAATGGCTCGACGGACCACAAGAATAATAGGCATCGATGAACGGATGCACGCATACTCTTGATTATCAATTGATAGATGGAGGTCAGAAAACAACTAAAGAGGGACAACTCAAAGGAACATATATCTTTCTGAGTTGTGGATGCATAGATTAGTATGTCGAGCGAAGCTCAACATTTCATCCGGATAACCCATGCGGAAAGGGTAGAACTGGTAAATTCACAATTATGAATGGAGAACTCCTCAAGAGTACTCTGATTGTGATCCTTCAGTTCAGCGAGGAACTTCTGCCATAAGCGGTTCATAGTATTTGGCAGAAGGAAATACCATGGACCTCGAGGACTATCGCAAAGTTACTAATATCCTAAAGGAACTAGTGACACTATCAACAGGAGGTAAGTAGGGTGAACCTCGGGTTCAAGAACCCAGGAATAGAATACCTACTACTAAATGCCATCACAGGATGCTTTCGTAAATAATGGCCAGAATCATCACACCGGGAACACAAAACATGGCTGGATTACTAGGTGACTCCCTAGAACACCTAGGTTCATAATAATAGCTCCAACATATATGCCGAGGCGGCGGAGTACCTCAACACACTAATTTGTGTGATTAATCTGGCCCAAATGAACATTAGAAATGGAGAGAAGGGATTTGCAAATGCATCAGACTATTTAGAAATCTGGGATGACTCGAACAGCATAATGGCTGTAAATGCTCAAAATGATTTGAGACATCCTGCAAAAATGGTGGCATGACCACTCAACATCACAAAATCAAGGTTCTGAGGCCAGCTGTGAACATACGGAAGTAGTAAAAATTCAACTGAGATTTGAAACTATCAATTCTATAAGTCTATGGATTAGTAACACGTCATCTTGATGGATAGATGAGAAGCCTAGTTCTTAAACCCCGTAGAAGAGAAGAGGATGACTCAGATCAGAAGGCCATGACGTATAAGGAGTAAAAAGAGCCTTACGTTCCCTTCCACAATCAATTCCCTTACATAACTAAAGCATTTCTAGACACAACTTCGACCAGTTTGGCTTGGTAATCCTACAGGCAGTCAGGCTCTGATACCAAAGCTGTCAGGACCCCGACTCAATGCCACATCGATCTAGCATGTAACACCTCATATCACTTTGCAGCCTCACGCACGGTATTCCCACGGGTGTCGCCTTACCTTTGCCCGGGACCGTTTGCGCCTTTTGGCACACGTATATGATAGTGTCGCTAGCATCCGTATGATAAGGAGCCCGGGCTGACATGGCTAGTCGTAAACCCAAAGTGGCACAAACTTACAGGGATAGGCATCCATGACCCAGCATCAAACGTGCCGTCATCAGCGAGTGAATCCAGGTTGTACCACTGGGCTAGCAGGACTCCGGTGAACCGGGCTGTAGCGGGCTAACAGGACTCCGGTATTCATCGCGTGACATTTCCCCGAAGGGACAGACATAGGAACGAAGAAGGACACATGCCGGCCAGCGTAAGTGTTCCGGAGCAGTAGCAAGCTACCATGGCTCAATGGAAGCACTAGGAGACATTTCGCGGTAAGAGAGGCTACTAAGGATAAACAACTAGATAGTCAGATCCCACACATACCAAGCATTTCAATAACATACACACAATATGCTTGATATGTGCAAATACAACATGGCATCACAACATGACTCTACATCTCAAGTATTTTATTCAATAGGCTCCGACGAGCGAGATATTACAAACATGGGTCTTGAGGGAGTCCTGGATTGGGGGGTGTCCAGATAGACGGATTACCATCATCAGCCGAACTATCATCGAACGGACTATCATCATCGACCGGACTCCAAGACTATGAAGATACAAGATTGAAGACTTCATCCCGTGTCCGGATGGGACTTTCCTTGTCGTGGAAGGCAAGCTTGGCGATACGGATATGTAGATCTCCTACCATTGTAACCGACTCTATGTAACCCTAGCCCTCTCCGGTGTCTATATAAACCGGATGGCCCTAGTCCGTACGACATACATTACATCAATCATACCATAGGCTAGCTTTTAGGGTTTAGCCTCCTTGATCTCGTGGTAGATCCACTCTTGTAAACATCCACAATATCAATATCAATCAAGCAAGATGTAGGGTTTTACCTCCATCAAGAGGGCCCGAACCTGGGTAAAACATCGTGTCCCTCGTCTCCTGTTACCATCTGCCTAGACGCACAGTTCGGGACCCCCTACCCGAGATCCGCCGGTTTTGACACCGACATTGGTGCTTTCATTGAGAGTTCCTCTGTGTCGTCACCGATAGGCTTGATGGCCTCTTCAATCAACAACGACATGGTCCTGGGTGGGATTTTTCTCCCCGGACAGATCTTCGTATTCGGCGGCTTCGCTCTGCGGGCCAACCCACTTGGCCATCTGGAGCAGATCGAAAGCTACGCCCTGGCCGTCAGGTCAGGTTTGGAAACCTAAACTTCACGTCCGATATCCGCGGGGACTTGATCCTCGACGGATCCGAGCCACAGCCGCGTGTGCCGCACTATCACGATGGGAA
The DNA here is from genome assembly GCF_002162155.2 of Triticum dicoccoides. NCBI lineage: Eukaryota > Viridiplantae > Streptophyta > Magnoliopsida > Poales > Poaceae > Triticum > Triticum dicoccoides. Next base: position 21,261 of record NW_021284260.1, read on the forward strand.
CGACCTAACTCTGCCGCCGGACAGTGCCTTGGAAGCGGCACTCGAATCCGCTCTGATCTATAGTCCGGAGCCGATCGCGCAGATCGAGGATGGGTGGCTGGACACTGCCTCGGGGGCTGCAACTTCTACGGCGATGGAGCCGAACACTAACCTTGTCCCGCATAAAGCTCATGACTCCGAGGTGCCGGACTCTCTACCGGACTCCGACCCTCCAACGCCCGCGCGAGACGAATCCGATTGGACGCCGGTCATGGAATTCACCGCTGCGGACATCTTTCAGCACTCACCCTTCGGCGACATCCTAAATTCGCTGAAGCATCTCTCGTTATCTGGAGAGCCCTGGCCGGACTACGGCCGGGATGGTTGGGACGTGGACGACGAAGAAATTCAAAACCCACCCACCACCCACTTCGTAGCCACCATCGACGATTTAACCGACGTGCTAAACTACGACTCCGAAGACATCGACGGTATGAACGACGATGACGGAGACAATCCAGAACCAGCACCTACAAGGCACTGGAAGGCCACCTCGTCACATGACGTATATATGGTGGATACCCCAAAAGGGAGCGACGACAAGGACCAATGGGGCGCGGCAAAGGATAATCCCGCCGATAAACAACCAAAGCGGCGACACAAGCGCCACCCTAAACCCCGCCTCGGCAAGAACAACATTCCCAATGACACAGCGTTAGAGCAGGGCCAACTAGTGGACGACAAACTCGCAACCAAGCAACCGTCCAGACAAGACGAACCGGATGATCAACCCCTTCCCGGAGCAACCAACAGTCCGGACAACCTCACACCAGAGCACGAAAACCTTCACAAAAGACTCGTCACCACTGCAAGAAGTTTGAAGAAGGAAAAACGGAAGCTCAAAACAGCGGAAGACATACTCAGAATGAATTGGAACAAAATACTAAAGACCGCAAGCAAATATGGCAATGGCCATCACACAAAAGAGCTACCCGAAGCGCAAGCTGCTGCCAGAATTTGACGAGGAAGCCATAGAGCCCTCACCATCAAAAAACAAAGAGGCCGCCTGGCCGGATAGACGGCCAGATGACAGGCCAAAAGCGGCAAACGGCGCCGCACACAAGCCGACCTATGACCCTGGGAAAATAGACGGCCCAACTAGGTCCATCTACGGGCCAAAAAAGAGGGCCCCAGGAAGTAACACAACACGACAAGTGTCTGAAGACAGCGGCACACCCAAATACAGGGGGGCTGCACACCCGGTATGTTTCACCGATGAGGTGCTGGATCATGAATTCCCAGCAGGGTTTAAACCCATAAACATAGAAGAATATGACGGAACAACAGACCCTGGAGTCTGGATAGAAGATTACATACTACACATACACATGGCTAGAGGAGATGATCTCCACGCCATAAAATATCTACCCCTCAAGCTCAAAGGGCCAGCTCGGCACTGGCTCAAAAGCCTCCCAGAAAACACTGTTGGAAGTTGGGAAGAGCTTGAGGATGCATTTAGAGCAAACTTTCAAGGGACTTATGTCCGCCCTCCGGGTGCAGACGATCTGAGTCACATAACTCAACAGCCCAGAGAGACAGCGCGCAAATTCTGGAACAGGTTCCTTACCAAAAAGAACCAAGTAGTCGACTGTCCGGACGCGGAAGCCCTAGCAGCTTTTAAACACAACGTCCGAGACGAATGGCTCGCCAGACTCCT
>NW_021284261.1:0-1102 GCF_002162155.2 Triticum dicoccoides
TCTCTTTGAGCCTGAGCGGACGGTCCACTAGTGGTGCACCACCATGGATTTCCCATGCGTGCCCCACTGTACTTCGCCACCATTCCATCAAGTTTCCGCCCAGGTAGTTCATTAATTATCTTAGGTCCTACTTACTACATTGTTACTCATACTTTACAATGTTCACTCCCCAATCCACGTCTACTTAGCGAAGCAACATAATGTAAAACGATGGCGACAATGTCATATGGTTCAGACCTACCTCAATGAACTACTGGGTGAAAAGCATAGTCATGCGGCATCAATTCCTACCATGCAGTCCTACCGCAAAGAACTAAGTGCATAATAAAAACATAGGTAAGGAAACATGATCAAGATGCAACTTGCCTTGGTACTGCTGGTTGAACTCTAAAGACTGAAAATATTCTGCTTCGCACTCCGGGCAATCTATCGCAAAGGAGATAAACAAACATAAACAAACATTCAAGAGAACCAAGAGGAACATGCAAAGCACAAGTCTCGGAAAAACCAAATGAACAAACATCACACTTAACTAGCATGAAAAATATTCTAGATGCAAAACAACATAGGCCTATGGTTCAAAGAGTGATGTGAACTATAGTGCGTACTATGCATACTAGTAAAAAATATTAATGGGCAGATTCTAGTGTGTGAAAGTTATTGTGACAAAGGTCCAGGTGATAGGGTTTGGCTACGGTGACAGAGTGCAAAAAGAATCAACTTAATCGGAGCTACGGTTTGGGAGATATGGCCATTTGAAGTTCGAATTCAAATCTGAATAAATTCAAATTTGAATCTGTCAAAAGTTTGCAAAAAGGATACCACTGGATAGATCTAAACAATACGAAGAATTTGCCGCTGGTTTCATCGAGTTTGGATCTACGGTTAAAAAGTTGTGGCTACGCGAAGTTTAGGGACTAATCTGCTAATTACAGGGACTAAACAGAGAAGAAAACTATCGCAAACAAGTCCCTGGCCACGTGGTGGCTCGTGGCTGGCCGAGCAGCGTCCGCTGCGGAGGCTATACGGCGAACGGCCGCTAACTAAGAAAAACAGTGGCGGCGGCTAACTAAAGAAAAACCGACGCTCGGTTTAAATAAAA
>NW_021284262.1:0-1475 GCF_002162155.2 Triticum dicoccoides
GGAACAAAGGGACCTTAAAGGAGGGTCCATAGTCAAGTTCCCATATCTCCTCTATGTAACCATAATATGTGACCTTTTGCCCATTCTCGGTTGCTGCATCAAAGCGGACACCACTGTTTTGGTTGGTGCTCTTTTTATCTTGGGCGATCGTGTAAAATGTATTCCCATTTATCTCGTACCCTTGGAAAGTCGTTATAGTCGAAGATGGTGTCTTGGCTAACATGTACAGCTGATCTACAACATCATTGTCATTCATTAAATGTTTTCTCAACCAACTGCCGAAAGTCTCCATGTGGGCCTTCCTAATCCAGGATTCAGGCTTCCCCGGGTTGTCCGAGCGTAAAATATTCTTGTGTTTCTCAAAGTACGGAGCCACCAAGCTGGAATTGGTCAGTACAGTGTGGTGTGCTTCAGTCAGAGAATGGCCGTCCATACATGTCATTGATTTCCTTCCGATCGTGCCTTTTCCACTTAGTCTCCCCTCGTGCCGCGATCGAGGAAGACCAATCGGCTTAAGGTCAGGAACAAAGTCAACACAAAACTCAATTACCTCCTCATTTCCATAGCCCTTGGCGATGCTTCCTTTTGGCCTAGCACGGTTACGAACATATTTCTTTAATACTCCCATGAACCTCTCGAAGGGGAACATATTGTGTAGAAATACAGGACCGAGAATGAAAATCTCTTCGACTAGGTGAACCAAGAGGTGCGTCATAATATTGAAGAAGGATGGCGGGAACACCAACTCGAAACTGACAAGACATTGGATCACATCGTTCTGTAACCGTGGTAGATCTTCTGGATTGATTACCTTCTGAGAGATTGCATTGAGGAATGCACATAGCTTCACAATGGCTACTCGAACATTTTCCAGCAGGAGCCCCCTCAAAGCAATCGGAAGCAATTGCGTCATAATCACGTGGCAGTCGTGAGACTTCAGGTTTTGGAACTTTTTCTCCGCCATGTTTATTATTCCCTTTATATTGGACGAGAATCCAGACGGGACCTTCATACTGCTCAGGCATTCAAAAAAGATGACCTTCTCTTCTTTGGTCAGAGCGTAGCTGGCACGACCTTGAAACCATTCCGGATGCCGGTCATCAGGGTCTTTCAAATGTTGCTGGTCCTGCCGTGCTTCCTTTGTATCATTTGTCTTCCCATACACGCCCAAGAAGCTTAGGAGGTTCACGCAAATATTCTTCGTAACGTGCATCACGTCGATTGCAGAGCGGACTTCTAGGACTTTCCAATATTCTAGCTCCCAGAATATAGATTTCTTCTTCCACATGGCTGCGTGCCCGTCAGCTCCCTTCGGAACTGATTGTCCGCCAGGACCCTTTCCAAAGATGACTTTCAAATCCTTGACCATATCAAATACCTCAGCACCAGTGCGTTCCGCAGGCTTCGGCCGGTGATCTGCCTTGCCGTTGTAATGCTTGCCTTTCTTTCTTACTGGATGAATTTTCGGAAGAAAT
>NW_021284263.1:0-1347 GCF_002162155.2 Triticum dicoccoides
GATACCCTCGTTGATGGTTCCCCCTCCTGAACTCGGTAGTGTCTTATTATAAGACTACTTTGTGGTCATGTTTGTCTTGGACAACATGTTCACATGTTGTAGCAGAACCGGCTCGTGTTTTTGGAACTTGCTATCATAGTTCATTTCCCGAGAATCTCGCAACGTCATCTCGTCGATTTGTGTTGCAAACTTTCGTTTTTCTTTCTAGACTCGATGAGTCTGGAATATCCTGACACCAACCAGATCTGAATCTCAGGCAGATATGATGGTTTGGAACATTTCCCAAGAACTATAATATCGGTCCCTCGGAAACCGGTAAAGTGGATGTCGTGGCCAACACACCCAACCGGAAGACCTGTTATTATAATATCTTGATTGAGGAAGTTGGCCACCTCCCCATAGGGATTTCGTAGGATTTACTCCCTAGTTGCCCCTATGGATTTCTGTGTTCCGAAGTCCGACCTTTTTACTTGATGTTCTAGATATCAAACCATATCTATGAATGGGTTACACTAGCACATCAAGGAGAACATTAGAAGCGGAGTGCTAAATGTCTCTCGGTCAATCATCCAGATTTTATTTCCTTGGCCCCGCCAAGGGTGAAATCTGAGAAGGTGTTATCTTCCTTTGCATCTGCATCGTCCATCGCTATTCATCATGGTAGTATGTTGTGTTGTCAGCACCCTTGACACGGATGTTGGTAAAACCTTGATGATTGTGGAAATGCTCAAGTTCTTGAGAGCACGCACAAGCGCTAGGTGTTATCATCGACACTAATTGGGATGCTCTCAGTTTCCTCGGTTATGCTATGACCTTTCCAACAGTGAATTCACTCTCTATTGTTGGGTTCTTCCCCAGTTACCAGAATCATTCCCAGCATTTGCATTTTGTTCCCAGCTTGCACCGCCAATGTGCCATTCTACCATGGGTCCCTTCCATTTCCGGTGGTAAACAAATTCATCCATTACGTTGTCTTCAACAAGGTAATCCACATCATCCAAGTCCGAGTATGCCATTCTACCGACCCCCTCCAAACGATCGCTCGAGAATTGCCTTAGGCTGGTTTAAAGAGTTTCAATGATCTCTGAATCAAAGGTAATTCTTTTTGCCACTTAAGGGGATATATCCACGAGTCTCCATCCCTAAGATGCCTCGTTGTGGTATCATGGCAACTCAACTCCTCGCTGCGCTGACAACCGATTACCACCTTCTTAAGCGTGAAATTGTTGTCTACCTAGTGAACCCTCGTCATCTGTCTCTCTCCACTCCTCTAGAGGTGTGCTTCGTCTCTCAGCTCGAGAGATGTTGCTATGTCTCATTCTGTGAGTTAATCCTGAGTTATTCGAC
>NW_021284264.1:0-1201 GCF_002162155.2 Triticum dicoccoides
GTGATGATGGCGTCGAGCTCGGCTAATGTAGAGGCACCGCCAACGGCGGGCGTGCAGTTGACGGAGGGGCCGCTTGCTGCAGAGGTGCCGGCCGGCGTACACCCGGGTGCATTAAGCTCCCGTGCCGGCGTCGGAGACACCAATGCCGCCTCCGCCGGAGGCACCAATGGCCCCGCCATCGCATTATGCGAGTTGCTGGCCGTGAAGCTAGGAATCGGGGGCGGCCCCTGTTGGCCGCCCGCAATCCACGCACTCAACCCCGAGATCAAGGTAGGCACAAGGGCGGTGATCGTCGCTCCGAGTCGTTGTTCCACTTGCTCTTGGACAATCTCCGGAATCCGCGCCACCTGTGCCTTGAGTTCTTGAACCTCTCACGCCTGGCTTTCCGAGCTGGTCTTTTTCTCCTTCCGCACACCAGCGGTATAGTATGACCCCAATTTTGTCGACAAGCCTTTGCCGGCCACACGACCAGCTGACGTCGGCTTACTGAGCTTATCCTTGTTCTTCATTATATTTAACCCCCTATTTAGAGTGGTGTCCCAAGGGTTGCTCTGAGTCGACCCCGCGCTACTGCTTTCAGTCGCCTGCGGAAGGAATGTGAACCATTTAGAAATTCGGCTTCATTAATTAGAATGCAACCATATGGAGCTAATTACGCGGGGGTGTATTCCTTACCAGAACAAGCTCAAGCCGCCTGGTCTTCGGATCCGTGGTAAGCTCCTTTGTTTGCGGGTCCTTCTTGTACTGGGCCCTGACAAAGTTCCTGGTCTGCTTGTCACCGTATTTATCGAAGAGGGGCGGTAGGCCTTGCTCGGCACGGTCCGCCTCCTCCTTGTCCCATATAGGCTCCGCCACTCTGTAACCGCCGGGACCGAGTGTGTGTTCCCCTATGTTCAGCTCCCGCATTTGTTTCCCCCACTCACTTGATTGGGAGCTTGCGGTGCTCGAGCAATTGATCTTGAAGTCGTTGTAGTCATCTTCGGTGATCGAAGGATTTTTCTCCTTGATCTTCTCATAACTCTCACCTTTCTCGATCATTCTCTTCACATTGCTTTTCCAAGTAGACAGGGCCTTGCTCATCTTCGTGAGGGCAGCATTGTTCACTTTATTCCCTTTGAGGCTTGTGTTTTCGAATTCAGCGGGGAACTTGTATCGTTCGTGCAGCTTCGTGAAGAGGAGGTGGCGCAAATTCCCTCGGTCA
>NW_021284265.1:0-1750 GCF_002162155.2 Triticum dicoccoides
TGTACACAGTCATCATGTAGAAGATGCAGGACATGATGATGATGCCGGCGGAGCAGACGACGCTGGACCATCGATGGGCTGGGTGCAGGACCCTCATATTCAAGAGCTGCTTCTCAAGCAGACGGATAACGCAAGAGCTGCCGCTCGAGAGAAAGCCAAGATGGATCAACTTGAGTTAGACGCGGTTACTCCATTGTATGAAGGATGCAGGCCCGAGGATACCCGCCTGAAAGTAACGCTCATGGCTCTGGAGATGAAGGTAAAACACAAAATGACCGACGCATGCTTCGACGAGAACATGTCATTCTGGCACGAACGTCTTCCCAAGGGGAACAAGTGCCCGACCAGTTTGGAGGAGGCGAAGAAAATCGTGTGTCCTCTGGATTTACCGCACGTGAAATACCATGTGTGCATGAACAATTGCATCATTTATCGGGACGAGCACGCGGAGTCTACCATATGCCCGGTGTGCGGTGTCACTCGATACAAGAAGAGGAAGAAAGCTCCTCGAAAAGTGGTGTGGTACTTTCCGATCACTCCTCGTCTGCAGCGGTATTTCGCGGACCCTAAGGTAGCAAAGCTCCTGCGTTGGCACGCGGATAGGGAGGAGAAGAAGCGAGAAGATGACGCAAATGATCCGGAGATAGATAAAAAAGACAAGATGTTGAGTCACCCTAAGGATGCGAGCCAGTGGCAAGCGTTGAACTTCGAATACCCAGAATTTGGGAACGATCCAAGGAACATCATGCTGGGCGTGAGCACCGATGGAGTCAATCCGTTTGGCAGCCAGAGAAGCACACATAGCACCTGGCCTGTGTTCGTGTGGATGTACAACCTTCCCCCCTGGTTGTGCATGAAGAGGAAGTACATTCACATGAGTATGCTAATTGAAGGGCCGAAACAACCAGGGAACAACATCAATCTGTATCTGGGGCTGCTGAAAGAGGAGATTGACACGCTGTGGAAAACGCCAGCCAATACGTGGGACGCCACAGAGAAAGAATATTTCCCTATGAGAGCCGCACTGCTCACGACGGTGCACGACTATCTCGGTTACGGATATCTTGCGGGGCAGGTAGTCCACGGATTTTCTGGATGCGTAAGGTGCATGGATGACACAACGTATCGCCAGCTAGATAGAGATCCCGGGTCTTCGAAAACCGTGTTCATGGGACATCGAAGGTGGCTTCGCAACGATGACCCGTGGAGGAAACGCAAGGATCTGTTCGATGGTGAAACCGAACCCCGAAAACGCCCGTGTACGAGGAGCGGCGAGGAAATAGACAAGCTGTTGAAAAATTGGAAAGACCGCCCACTGCCGGGAAAGAAGCAAAAGGCGCCAGAGCCGCTGCTGAAGGTATGGAAAACGAGGTCTGTTTTCTGGGACTTGCCGTACTGGAAGATCCACCGTGTGCCTCACAGCCTTGATGTCATGCATATCACGAAGAACGTGTGCGAGAGTCTGCTTGGTACCCTGCTCAACATGCCAGAGAGGACCAAAGATGGGCCGAAAGCAAGGGCAGACTTGAAATCAATGGGCATCAGGCAGGAGCTTCACGCTATATATGATGATGATGATGATGATGATGATGATGATGATGATGATGAGGCGAAGCAGGACACAGAAAGTCGTCGCAAAGGCAAAAAGGCCAAGAAGACCGGAAATGACTACCCTCCCGCGTGCTTCACTCTAAGTCAGGAGGAGATCGAGCAGTTTTTCACCTGCCTCCTAGGAGTAAAACTTCCTTAC
>NW_021284266.1:0-1182 GCF_002162155.2 Triticum dicoccoides
TAGTGCCGAGGATAACACGTAGCGCTTGTGCGTGCTCTCAAGAACTTGAGCATTTCCACAATCATCAAGGTTTTACCAACATCCGTGTCAAGGGTCCTGGCCACACAACTTACTACCCTGATGAATACCGGTGGAAGATGCAGATGCAAAGGAAGATAACACTTTCTCAGATTTCACCCTTGGCGGGTCCAAGGAAATAAAATCTGGATGATCGACCGAGAGACATTTAGCACTCCGCTTCTAATGTTCTCCTTGATGTGCTAGTGTAATCCATAGATAATTATGGTTTGATATCTAGAACATCAAGTAAAAGGTCGGACTTCGGGAGCACAAGAATCCATAAGGAATAACTACGGAGGTAAATCCTACGAAATCCTTATGGGGAGGTGGCTAACTTCCTCAAACAAGATACTATAATAATAGGTCTACCGGATGGGTGTGTTGGCCACGACATCCACCTTGCCGGTTATTGATAGACCAATATTATAATTCTTGGGAAATGTTCCAACCCATCATATCTGCCTGAGATTCAGATCTGGTTGGTGTCAGGATATTCCAGACTCATCGAGTCTAGGAAGAAAAATGAAAGTTTGCAACACAAATCGACGAGATGACGTTGCGAGATTCTCGAGGGACGAACTGCGATAGCAAGCTCCAAAACATGAGCTGGTTCTGCTAAAACATGTGAACACGCTGTCCTAGACAAACATTATCACATGGTAGTCTTACAATAAAACACTACCGTGTTCAGGTGGGGAATCATAATCGAGGATATTGAAGTCTTGTGCATGACCTAGGATTAGCACATCAACTCCTTTTCCGTGAACAAATCAATCAGTGGCTTGGTGTGCTAGGATATACATATGGAATGGAGGTTGCAAGTCTCCGAACCACAGAATACTTCGCACGTATGCATGACTGATTTGGGATGATTCCAAAGGAAACAACATTGACTTTCTCGAGTCCACGGCGGCAACTTGCATCCAATGCACATGAACTAGAGGAAGTCTCTCCTTACATCCGAACATATGCTTCATGAGCTAGCATGAACAAATGCTTTCAAAAGTTTCCAACACTAGCTTAATGCTCAGCAAAATTATGGAGAAGGCAAGGATGTTGTCAATGGGCTCAACAACAATTCATCTGGGTTTCCTTTCAAAAGGAATTCCATAGTTAAGTGAA
>NW_021284267.1:0-1496 GCF_002162155.2 Triticum dicoccoides
GAGGGAGAGGCGGTGGCTACGGTGATGCCCGTCGGCGGCGGCGGTGGTTCTCGGGTGAGAGGGAGAGAGAGCAGGGGAAGAGGAGGAGGGCGAGGGAGAGTGAGAGCGGTGCGGCAGCTGCGTGGCTTCGTCCGGGGTGTTCCAGGCGACGAGGAGGAAGCAGGAGGTGGCCAGCAGGGGGGGAGGTGGCGCGCGCGCGTGCCGGCGAGCGTCGGGCACACGCCCGTCCTCCTGGCAGAGGAGGAAGGCGACAGGGGAGGGGGGGCCAGGCGGGCTGGGCCGCCTCCTGGCTGGGCCGGCCTGCTGCTGCTGGGCTGCGCAGGGGAGGGGAGGCCCAGGTAAGCCCCTCCTTCTTTTATTTTTGTTTTCTAATTTTTCTGACATTTGTTTTGATTTAATAAATATATTAAATCATTTAATTTTATTATGCCAATTTTTGCAGGAGCTGGATATATTATTCCAGAGCTCTTTTATGAATGGCATAATTTTTGGACCACATTTCATATATATAGAAATATATTTCCAATGCAAATATTTATCGAATTAATCCAAATGGCCAAAATAAATGTCCATGAGCTCCTAAAAATATTGTTTTGATTTTTATCTCTGTCCAATATTTTTAGAGGGCATCATGAGCATTTTCTTGGACCCTTTTGGAGAAATTTTTATTTGGGTCATTTTCAAAAATGATTCTGAGGGTTCCACCAATCCTCATTTCAAATTTAAATGAAATTTAAACATGATGCACAAATGACCAGCTAGTCTAGGTCATACCAGACTAGGGATGTGACAACTCGCCCCCACTTGACAGAATCTCGTCCCGAGATTCAGGGGTCGACGGAAAGAAAGCGGGGTACTCCAATCGAAGACGATCTTCTCGCTCCCAAGTAGCCTCTCTCTCGGAATGATGAGACCACTGAACTTTGAGAAACTTGATGTTCTGACGTCGGGTAACACGCTCTGCTTGATCAAGAATGCGAACCGGGTACTCTCGGTATGGAGGTTATCTTGGAGATCAAGCGTTTCGTGGTCCACTCCGCGTATAGGATCCGAGAAGCAACGCCTGAGTTGAGAGACGTGGAAGACATCATGAACTCTGGAGAGATGCGGAGGTAGTTCCAATTGGTAGGCAACCTCTCCTCGTTTAGCGAGAATGCGAAAAGGACCAATGTAACGAGGAGCCAACTTGCCCTTGATACCGAAACGATGGGTACCCTTCAAAGGAGTAACCCGAAGGTAAGCTTGGTCGCCAATTTCATAGGTCATATCCTTATGATGACGATCATACTGGCTTTTCTGACGAGACTGGGCTGTTTTCAAATTCTCACGAATGATGCGAACTTGCTCTTCTGCCTCCTGGATCATATCCGGTCCAAAGAATTGTCTTTCACCGGTTTCTGACCAGTTCAAAGGTGTTCGACATCTTCGTCCATAGAGAACCTCAAAAGGAGCTTTCTTGAGGCTGGATTGGTAGCTATTGTTATAAGCAAACTCGG
>NW_021284268.1:0-10352 GCF_002162155.2 Triticum dicoccoides
GAACCCCGGGGTGCGTTTATGTGTCCGTCGCCAACACTCACAGTTTTGTCCAATTCTGACCCGTTTTGTGGACAATTATTCACTGTTTTGGGGTCCCGAAGCGATTTCCACAGTTGTTGAACCCCAAGGTGTGCTTACGTGTCGGTCATCAACAATCACAGTTTTGGCCGATTCTGGCCCGTTTCTTGGACTATTACTCTGTTTTGGGGTCCCCGAGTCATTTCCATGATTGACGAACCCCGGGGTGCGTTTATATGTCGGTCATCAACACTCACATATTTGGCTGATTCTTGTCCGTTTCGTGCACTATTACTCAGCGTTTTGGGGACCCAGAGCGATTTCCACGATTGATGAACCCCGGGATGCGTTTATGTGTTCGTCGTCAACTCTTACAGTTTTGTCCAGTTCTGACCCGTTTCGTGGACTATTACTCAACGTTTTGGGGTCCCGAAGCGATTTTCATAGTTGTTGAACCCCAAGGTGTGCTTACGTGTTGGCCATCAACACTCGCAGTTTTGGCCGATTCTGGCCCGATTCATGGACTATTACTCACCGTTTTGGGGTCCCAGAGCGATTTCCATGGTTGTCAAACTCCAAGGTGTACTTACGTGTTGGTCATCAACACTCGCAGTTTTGGTCGATTCTGGCCTGTTTCATGGACTATTGCTCACTGTTTTGGGGTCCCGGAGTGATTTCCATGGTTGTCGAACCCCGGGTGCGTTTACGTGCCTATCATCAACACTCGTGGTTTTGGCCGATTCTGGCCTGTTTCATGGACTATTACTCGTCGTTTTGGGGTCCCAAAGCGATTGTCGTTTCATGGAATATTACTCGCGGTTTCGTGCACTATTACTCAGCATTTTGGGGACCCACAGCGATTTCCATGATTGATGAACCCCGGGGTGCGTTTATGTGTTCGTCGTCCACACTCATAGTTTTGTCCAATTCTGACCCGTTTCGTGGACTATTATTCACCGTTTTGGGGTCCCGAAGCGATTTCCATAGTTGTTGAACCCCAAGGTGTGCTTACGTGTCGGTCATCAACAATCATAGTTTTGGCCGATTCTGGCCCGTTTCTTAGACCATTACTCTGTATTGGGGTCCCGGAGTCATTTCCACGATTGACGAACCCTGGGGTTTGTTTACATGTCGGTCGTCAACTCTCACAGTTTTGTCCAATTCTGACCCGTTTCGTGGACTATTACTCAGCGTTTTGGGGTCCCCAAGCGATTTTCATAGTTGTTGAACCCCAAGGTGTGCTTACGTGTTGGTCATCAACACTCGCAGTTTTGGCCGATTCTGGCCCGTTTCATGGACTATTACTCACCGTTTTGGGGTCCCAAAGCGATTTCCATGTTTGTCAAACTCCAAGGTGTGCTTCTTGGTCATCAACACTCGCCGTTTTGGCCGATTCTGGCCCTTTTCATGGACAATTGCTCACTGTTTTGGGGTCCCGGAGTGATTTGCATGGTTGTCGAACCCCGGGTGCATTTACATGTTGTCGTCAACATTCGCGGTTTTAGCCGTTTCTGGCCCGTTTCATGGACTATTACTCATCGTTTTGCGGTCCCAAAGCGATTCTCGTTTCATGGACTATTACTTGCGGTTTCATGCACTATTACTCAGCGTTTTGGGGACCCAGAGCGATTTCCACGATTGATGAACCCCGGGGTGCGTTTATGTGTCCGTCGCCAACACTCACAGTTTTGTCCAATTCTGACCCGTTTTGTGGACAATTATTCACTGTTTTGGGGTCCCGAAGCGATTTCCACAGTTGTTGAACCCCAAGGTGTGCTTACGTGTCGGTCATCAACAATCACAATTTTGGTCGATTCTGGCCCGTTTCTTGGACTATTACTCTGTTTTGGGGTCCCCGAGTCATTTCCATGATTGACCAACCCCGGGGTGCATTTATATGTCGGTCATCAACACTCACATATTTGGCTGATTCTTGTCCGTTTCGTGCACTATTACTCAGCGTTTTGGGGACCCAGAGCGATTTCCACGATTGATGAACCCCGGGATGCGTTTATGTGTTCGTCGTCAACTCTTACAGTTTTGTCCAGTTCTGACCCGTTTCATGGACTATTACTCACCGTTTTGGGGTCCCAGAGCGATTTCCATGGTTGTCAAACTCCAAGGTGTACTTACGTGTTGGTCATCAACACTCGCAGTTTTGGTCGATTCTGGCCCGTTTCATGGACTATTGCTCACTGTTTTGGGGTCCCGGAGTGATTTCCATGGTTGTCGAACCCCGGGTGCGTTTACGTGCCTATCATCAACACTCGTGGTTTTGGCCGATTCTGGCCCGTTTCATGGACTATTACTCGTCGTTTTGGGGTCCCAAAGCGATTGTCGTTTCATGGAATATTACTCGCGGTTTCGTGCACTATTACTCAGCATTTTGGGGACCCACAGCGATTTCCATGATTGATGAACCCCGGGGTGCGTTTATGTGTTCGTCGTCCACACTCATAGTTTTGTCCAATTCTGACTCGTTTCGTGGACTATTATTCACCGTTTTGGGGTCCCGAAGCGATTTCCATAGTTGTTGAACCCCAAGGTGTGCTTACGTGTCGGTCATCAACAATCACAGTTTTGGCCGATTCTGGCCCGTTTCTTGGACTATTACTCTGTATTGGGGTCCCGGAGTCATTTCCACGATTGACGAACCCTGGGGTTTGTTTACATGTCGGTCGTCAACTCTCACAGTTTTGTCCAATTCTGACCCGTTTCGTGGACTATTACTCAGCGTTTTGGGGTCCCAAAGCGATTTTCATAGTTGTTGAACCCCAAGGTGTGCTTACGTGTTGGTCATCAACACTCGCAGTTTTGGCCGATTCTGGCCCGTTTCATGGACTATTACTCACCGTTTTGGGGTCCCAAAGCGATTTCCATGGTTGTCAAACTCCAAGGTGTGCTTCTTGGTCATCAACACTCGCCGTTTTGGCCGATTCTGGCCCTTTTCATGGACAATTGCTCACTGTTTTGGGGTCCCGGAGTGATTTGCATGGTTGTCGAACCCCGGGTGCATTTACATGTTGTCGTCAACATTCGCAGTTTTAGCCGTTTCTGGCCCGTTTCATGGACTATTACTCCTCGTTTTGCGGTCCCAAAGAGATTCTCGTTTCATGGACTATTACTTGCGGTTTCATGCACTATTACTCAGCGTTTTGGGGACCCAGAGCGATTTCCACGATTGACGAACCCCGGGGTGCGTTTATGTGTCCGTCGCCAACACTCATAGTTTTGTCCAATTCTGACCCGTTTTGTGGACAATTATTCACTGTTTTGGGGTCCCGAAGCGATTTCCACAGTTGTTGAACCCCAAGGTGTGCTTACGTGTCGGTCATCAACAATCACAGTTTTGGCCGATTCTGGCCCGTTTCTTGGACTATTACTCTGTTTTGGGGTCCCCGAGTCATTTCCATGATTGACCAACCCCGGGGTGCATTTATATGTCGGTCATCAACACTCACATATTTGGCTGATTCTTGTCCGTTTCGTGCACTATTACTCAGCGTTTTGGGGACCCAGAGCGATTTCCACGATTGATGAACCCCGGGATGCGTTTATGTGTTCGTCGTCAACTCTTACAGTTTTGTCCAATTCTGACCCGTTTCGTGGACTATTACTCAACGTTTTGGGGTCCCGAAGCGATTTTCATAGTTGTTGAACCCCAAGGTGTGCTTACGTGTTGGCCATCAACACTCGCAGTTTTGGCCGATTCTGGCCCGTTTCATGGACTATTACTCACCGTTTTGGGGTCCCAGAGCGATTTCCATGGTTGTCAAACTCCAAGGTGTACTTACGTGTTGGTCATCAACACTCGCAGTTTTGGTCGATTCTGGCCCGTTTCGTGGACTATTGCTCACTGTTTTGGGGTCCCGAAGTGATTTCCATGGTTGTCGAGCCCCGGGTGCGTTTACGTGCCTATCATCAACACTCGTGGTTTTGGCCGATTCTGGCCCGTTTCATGGACTATTACTCGTCGTTTTGGGGTCCCAAAGCGATTGTCGTTTCATGGAATATTACTCGCGGTTTCGTGCACTATTACTCAGCATTTTGGGGACCCACAGCGATTTCCATGATTGATGAACCCCGGGGTGCGTTTATGTGTTCGTCGTCCACACTCATAGTTTTGTCCAATTCTGACCCGTTTCGTGGACTATTATTCACCGTTTTGGGGTCCCGAAGCGATTTCCATAGTTGTTGAACCCCAAGGTGTGCTTACGTGTCGGTCATCAACAATCACAGTTTTGGCCGATTCTGGCCCGTTTCTTGGACTATTACTCTGTATTGGGGTCCCGGAGTCATTTCCACGATTGACGAACCCTGGGGTTTGTTTACATGTCGGTCGTCAACTCTCACAGTTTTGTCCAATTCTGACCCGTTTCGTGGACTATTACTCAGCGTTTTGGGGTCCCAAAGCGATTTTCATAGTTGTTAAACCCCAAGGTGTGCTTACGTGTTGGTCATCAACACTCGCAGTTTTGGCCGATTCTGGCCCGTTTCATGGACTATTACTCACCGTTTTGGGGTCCCAAAGCGATTTCCATGGTTGTCAAACTCCAAGGTGTGCTTCTTGGTCATCAACACTCGCCGTTTTGGCCGATTCTGGCCCTTTTCATGGACAATTGCTCACTGTTTTGGGGTCCCGGAGTGATTTGCATGGTTGTCGAACCCCGGGTGCATTTACATGTTGTCGTCAACATTCGCGGTTTTAGCCGTTTCTGGCCCGTTTCATGGACTATTACTCATCGTTTTGCGGTCCCAAAGCGATTCTCGTTTCATGGACTATTACTTGCGGTTTCGTGCACTATTACTCAGCGTTTTGGGGACCCAGAGCGATTTCCACGATTGATGAACCCCGGGGTGCGTTTATGTGTCCGCCGCCAACACTCACAGTTTTGTCCAATTCTGACCCGTTTTGTGGACAATTATTCACTGTTTTGGGGTCCCGAAGCGATTTCCACAGTTGTTGAACCCCAAGGTGTGCTTACGTGTCGGTCATCAACAATCACAGTTTTGGCCGATTCTGGCCCGTTTCTTGGACTATTACTCTGTTTTGGGGTCCCCGAGTCATTTCCATGATTGACGAACCCCGGGGTGCGTTTATATGTCGGTCATCAACACTCACATATTTGGCTGATTCTTGTCCGTTTCGTGCACTATTACTCAGCGTTTTGGGGACCCAGAGCGATTTCCACGATTGATGAACCCCGGGATGCGTTTATGTGTTCGTCGTCAACTCTTATAGTTTTGTCCAATTCTGACCCGTTTCGTGGACTATTACTCAACGTTTTGGGGTCCCCAAGCGATTTTCATAGTTGTTGAACCCCAAGGTGTGCTTACGTGTTGGCCATCAACACTCGCAGTTTTGGCCGATTCTGGCCCATTTCATGGACTATTACTCACCGTTTTGGGGTCCCAGAGCGATTTCCATGGTTGTCAAACTCCAAGGTGTACTTACGTGTTGGTCATCAACACTCGCAGTTTTGGTCGATTCTGGCCCGTTTCATGGACTATTGCTCACTGTTTTGGGGTCCCGGAGTGATTTCCATGGTTGTCGAACCCCGGGTGCGTTTACGTGCCTATCATCAACACTCGTGGTTTTGGCCGATTCTGGCCCGTTTCATGGACTATTACTCGTCGTTTTGGGGTCCCAAAGCGATTGTCGTTTCATGGAATATTACTCGCGGTTTCGTGCACTATTACTCAGCATTTTGGGGACCCACAGCGATTTCCATGATTGATGAACCCCGGGGTGCGTTTATGTGTTCGTCGTCCACACTCATAGTTTTGTCCAATTCTGACCCGTTTCGTGGACTATTATTCACCGTTTTGGGGTCCCGAAGCGATTTCCATAGTTGTTGAACCCCAAGGTGTGCTTACGTCTCGGTCATCAACAATCACAGTTTTGGCCGATTCTGGCCCGTTTCTTGGACTATTACTCTGTATTGGGGTCCCGGAGTCATTTCCACAATTGACGAACCCTGGGGTTTGTTTACATGTCGGTCGTCAACTCTCACAGTTTTGTCCAATTCTGACCCGTTTCGTGGACTATTACTCAGCGTTTTGGGGTCCCAAAGCGATTTTCATAGTTGTTGAACCCCAAGGTGTGCTTACGTGTTGGTCATCAACACTCGCAGTTTTGGCCGATTCTGGCCCGTTTCATGGACTATTACTCACCGTTTTGGGGTCCCAAAGCGATTTCCATGGTTGTCAAACTCCAAGGTGTGCTTCTTGGTCATCAACACTCGCCGTTTTGGCCGATTCTGGCCCTTTTCATGGACAATTGCTCACTGTTTTGGGGTCCCGGAGTTATTTGCATGGTTGTCGAACCCCGGGTGCATTTACATGTTGTCGTCAACATTCGCAGTTTTAGCCGTTTCTGGCCCGTTTCATGGACTATTACTCCTCGTTTTGCGGTCCCAAAGCGATTCTCGTTTCATGGACTATTACTTGCGGTTTCATGCACTATTACTCAGCGTTTTGGGGACCCAGAGCGATTTCCACGATTGACGAACCCCGGGGTGCGTTTATGTGTCCGTCGCCAACACTCACAGTTTTGTCCAATTCTGACCCGTTTTGTGGACAATTATTCACTGTTTTGGGGTCCCGAAGCGATTTCCACAGTTGTTGAACCCCAAGGTGTGCTTACGTGTCGGTCATCAACAATCACAGTTTTGGCCGATTCTGGCCCGTTTCTTGGACTATTACTCTGTTTTGGGGTCCCCGAGTCATTTCCATGATTGACGAACCCCGGGGTGCGTTTATATGTCGGTCATCAACACTCACATATTTGGCTGATTCTTGTCCGTTTCGTGCACTATTACTCAGCGTTTTGGGGACCCAGAGCGATTTCCACGATTGATGAACCCCGGGATGCGTTTATGTGTTCGTCGTCAACTCTTACAGTTTTGTCCAATTCTGACCCGTTTCGTGGACTATTACTCAACGTTTTGGGGTCCCGAAGCGATTTTCATAGTTGTTGAACCCCAAGGTGTGCTTACGTGTTGGCCATCAACACTCGCAGTTTTGGCCGATTCTGGCCCATTTCATGGACTATTACTCACCGTGTTGGGGTCCCAGAGCGATTTCCATGGTTGTCAAACTCCAAGGTGTACTTACGTGTTGGTCATCAACACTCGCAGTTTTGGTCGATTCTGGCCCGTTTCATGGACTATTGCTCACTGTTTTGGGGTCCCGGAGTGATTTCCATGGTTGTCGAACCCCGGGTGCGTTTACGTGCCTATCATCAACACTCGTGGTTTTGGCCGATTCTGGCCCGTTTCATGGACTATTACTCGTCGTTTTGGGGTCCCAAAGCGATTGTCGTTTCATGGAATATTACTCGCGGTTTCGTGCACTATTACTCAGCATTTTGGGGACCCACAGCGATTTCCATGATTGATGAACCCCGGGGTGCGTTTATGTGTTCGTCGTCCACACTCATAGTTTTGTCCAATTCTGACTCGTTTCGTGGACTATTATTCACCGTTTTGGGGTCCCGAAGCGATTTCCATAGTTGTTGAACCCCAAGGTGTGCTTACGTGTCGGTCATCAACAATCACAGTTTTGGCCGATTCTGGCCCGTTTCTTGGACTATTACTCTGTATTGGGGTCCCGGAGTCATTTCCACGATTGACGAACCCTGGGGTTTGTTTACATGTCGGTCGTCAACTCTCACAGTTTTGTCCAATTCTGACCCGTTTCGTGGACTATTACTCAGCGTTTTGGGGTCCCAAAGCGATTTTCATAGTTGTTAAACCCCAAGGTGTGCTTACGTGTTGGTCATCAACACTCGCAGTTTTGGCCGATTCTGGCCCGTTTCATGGACTATTACTCACCGTTTTGGGGTCCCAAAGCGATTTCCATGGTTGTCAAACTCCAAGGTGTGCTTCTTGGTCATCAACACTCGCCGTTTTGGCCGATTCTGGCCCTTTTCATGGACAATTGCTCACTGTTTTGGGGTCCCGGAGTGATTTGCATGGTTGTCGAACCCCGGGTGCATTTACATGTTGTCGTCAACATTCGCGGTTTTAGCCGTTTCTGGCCCGTTTCATGGACTATTACTCATCGTTTTGCGGTCCCAAAGCGATTCTCGTTTCATGGACTATTACTTGCGGTTTCGTGCACTATTACTCAGCGTTTTGGGGACCCAGAGCGATTTCCACGATTGATGAACCCCGGGGTGCGTTTATGTGTCCGCCGCCAACACTCACAGTTTTGTCCAATTCTGACCCGTTTTGTGGACAATTATTCACTGTTTTGGGGTCCCGAAGCGATTTCCACAGTTGTTGAACCCCAAGGTGTGCTTACGTGTCGGTCATCAACAATCACAGTTTTGGCCGATTCTGGCCCGTTTCTTGGACTATTACTCTGTTTTGGGGTCCCCGAGTCATTTCCATGATTGACGAACCCCGGGGTGCGTTTATATGTCGGTCATCAACACTCACATATTTGGCTGATTCTTGTCCGTTTCGTGCACTATTACTCAGCGGTTTGGGGACCCAGAGCGATTTCCACGATTGATGAACCCCGGGATGCGTTTATGTGTTCGTCGTCAACTCTTACAGTTTTGTCCAATTCTGACCCGTTTCGTGGACTATTACTCAACGTTTTGGGGTCCCGAAGCGATTTTCATAGTTGTTGAACCCCAAGGTGTGCTTACGTGTTGGCCATCAACACTCGCAGTTTTGGCCGATTCTGGCCCGTTTCATGGACTATTACTCACCGTTTTGGGGTCCCAGAGCGATTTCCATGGTTGTCAAACTCCAAGGTGTACTTACGTGTTGGTCATCAACACTCGCAGTTTTGGTCGATTCTGGCCCGTTTCATGGACTATTGCTCACTGTTTTGGGGTCCCGGAGTGATTTCCATGGTTGTCGAACCCCGGGTGCGTTTACGTGCCTATCATCAACACTCATGGTTTTGGCCGATTCTGGCCCGTTTCATGGACTATTACTCGTCGTTTTGGGGTCCCAAAGCGATTGTCGTTTCATGGAATATTACTCGCGGTTTCGTGCACTATTACTCAGCATTTTGGGGACCCACAGCGATTTCCATGATTGATGAACCCCGGGGTGCGTTTATGTGTTCGTCGTCCACACTCACGGCTTTGGCCAAATCTGACCCGTTTCGCGGACTATTACTCACCGTTTTGGGGTCTCGAAGCGATTTCCATAGTTGTTGAACCCCAAGGTGTGCTTACGTGTTGGTCATCAACACTCGCAGTTTTGGCTGTGGCCCGTTTCATGCACTATTACTCACTGTTTCGGGGTCCCAGAGTGATTTCCATGGTTATCGAACTCCAAGGGGCGCTTACGTGTCGGTCATCAACACTCGCGGTTTCGGCCGTTTCTGGCCCGTTTCATGGACTATTACTCGTCGTTTTGGGGTCCCAAAGCGATTGTCGTTTCATGGAATATTACTCGCGGTTTCGTGCACTATTACTTAGCATTTTGGGGACCCACAGCGATTTCCACGATTGATGAACCCCGGGGTGCGTTTATGTGTCCGTCGTCAACACTCATAGTTTTGTCCAATTCTGACCCGTTTCGTGGACTATTATTCACCGTTTTGGGGTCCCGAAGCGATTTCCATAGTTGTTGAACCCCAAGGTGTGCTTACGTGTCGGTCATCAACAATCACAGTTTTGGTCGATTCTGGCCCGTTTCATGGACTATTACTCACCGTTTTGGGGTCCCAAAGCGATTTCCATGGTTGTCGAACTTCAAGGTGTGCTTCTTGGTCATCAACACTCGCCGTTTTGGCCGATTGTGGCCCTTTTCATGGACAATTGCTCACTGTTTTGGGGTCCCGGAGTGATTTGCATGGTTGTCGAACCCCGGGTGCATTTACATGTTGTCGTCAACATTCGCAGTTTTAGCCGTTTCTGGCCCGTTTCATGGACTATTACTCATCGTTTTGCGGTCCCAAAGCGATTCTTGTTTCATGGACTATTACTTGCGGTTTCGTGCACTATTACTCAATGTTTTGGGGACCCAGAGCGATTTCCACGATTGATGAACCCCGGGGTGCGTTTATGTGTCCGTCGCCGACACTCACAGTTTTGTCCAATTCTGACCCGTTTTGTGGACAATTATTCACTGTTTTGGGGTCCCGAAGCGATTTCCACAGTTGTTGAACCCCAAGGTGTGCTTACGTGTCGGTCATCAACAATCACAGTTTTGGCCGATTCTGGCCCGTTTCTTGGACTATTACTCTGTTTTGGGGTCCCCGAGTCATTTCCATGATTGACGAACCCCGGGGTGCGTTTATATGTCGGTCATCAACACTCACATATTTGGCTGATTCTTGTCCGTTTCGTGCACTATTACTCAGCG
>NW_021284268.1:10431-13112 GCF_002162155.2 Triticum dicoccoides
AATCACAGTTTTGGCCGATTCTGGCCCGTTTCTTGGACTATTACTCTGTTTTGGGGTCCCCGAGTCATTTCCATGATTGACGAACCCCGGGGTGCGTTTATATGTCGGTCATCAACACTCACATATTTGGCTGATTCTTGTCCGTTTCGTGCACTATTACTAAGCGTTTTGGGGACCCAGAGCGATTTCCACGATTGATGAACCCCGGGATGCGTTTATGTGTTCGTCGTCAACTCTTACAGTTTTGTCCAATTCTGACCCGTTTTGTGGACTATTACTCAACGTTTTGGGGTCCCGAAGCGATTTTCATAGTTGTTGAACCCCAAGGTGTGCTTACGTGTTGGCCATCAACACTCGCAGTTTTGGCCGATTCTGGCCCGTTTCATGGACTATTACTCACCGTTTTGGGGTCCCAGAGCGATTTCCATGGTTGTCAAACTCCAAGGTGTACTTACGTGTTGGTCATCAACACTCGCAGTTTTGGTCGATTCTGGCCCGTTTCATGGACTATTGCTCACTGTTTTGGGGTCCTAGAGTGATTTCCATGGTTGTCGAACCCCAGGTGCGTTTACGTGCCTATCATCAACACTCATGGTTTTGGCCGATTCTGGCCCGTTTCATGGACTATTACTCGTCGTTTTGGGGTCCCAAAGCGATTGTCGTTTCATGGAATATTACTCGCGGTTTCGTGCACTATTACTCAGCATTTTGGGGACCCACAGCGATTTCCATGATTGATGAACCCCGGGGTGCGTTTATGTGTTCGTCGTCCACACTCACGGCTTTGGCCAAATCTGACCCGTTTCGCGGACTATTACTCACCGTTTTGGGGTCCCGAAGCGATTTCCATAGTTGTTGAACCCCAAGGTGTGCTTACGTGTTGGTCATCAACACTCGCAGTTTTGGCTGATTCTGGCCCGTTTCATGCACTATTACTCACTGTTTCGGGGTCCCAGAGTGATTTCCATGGTTATCAAACTCCAAGGGGCGCTTACGTGTCGTTCATCAACACTCGCGGTTTCGGCCATTTCTGGCCCGTTTCATGGACTATTACTCGTCGTTTTGGGGTCCCAAAGCGATTGTCGTTTCATGGAATATTACTCGCGGTTTCGTGCACTATTACTCAGCATTTTGGGGACCCACAGCGATTTCCACGATTGATGAACCCCGGGGTGCGTTTATGTGTCCGTCGTCAACACTCATAGTTTTGTCCAATTCTGACCCGTTTCGTGGACTATTATTCACCGTTTTGGGGTCCCAAAGCGATTTCCATAGTTGTTGAACCCCAAGGTGTGCTTACGTGTCGGTCATCAACAATCACAGTTTTGGCCGATTCTGGCCCGTTTCTTGGACTATTACTCTGTATTGGGGTCCTGGAGTCATTTCCACGATTGACGAACCCTGGGGTGCGTTTACGTGTCGGTCGTCAACTCTCACAGTTTTGTCCAATTCTGACCCGTTTCGTCGACTATTACTCAGCGTTTTGGGGTCCCAAAGCGATTTTCATAGTTGTTGAACCCCAAGGTGTGCTTACGTGTTGGTCATCAACACTCGCAGTTTTGGCCGATTCTGGCCCGTTTCATGGACTATTACTCACCGTTTTGGGGTCCCAAAGCGATTTCCATGGTTGTCGAACTCCAAGGTTTGCTTCTTTGTCATCAACACTCGCCGTTTTGGCCGATTCTGGCCCTTTTCATGGACAATTGCTCACTGTTTTGGGGTCCCGGAGTGATTTGCATGGTTGTCGAACCCCGGGTGCATTTACATGTTGTCGTCAACATTCGCGGTTTTAGCCGTTTCTGGCCCGTTTCATGGACTATTACTCATCGTTTTGCGGTCCCAAAGCGATTCTCGTTTCATGGACTATTACTTGCGGTTTCGTGCACTATTACTCAGCGTTTTGGGGACCCAGAGCGATTTCCACGATTGATGAACCCCAGGGTGCGTTTATGTGTCCGTCGCCAACACTCACAGTTTTGTCCAATTCTGACCCGTTTTGTGGACAATTATTCACTGTTTTGGGGCCCCGAAGCGATTTCCACAGTTGTTGAACCCCAAGGTGTGCTTACGTGTCGGTCATCAACAATCACAGTTTTGGCCGATTCTGGCCCGTTTCTTGGACTATTACTCTGTTTTGGGGTCCCCGAGTCATTTCCATGATTGACGAACCCCGGGGTGCGTTTATATGTCGGTCATCAACACTCACATATTTGGCTGATTCTTGTCCGTTCCGTGCACTATTACTCAGCGTTTTGGGGACCCAGAGCGATTTCCACGATTGATGAACCCCGGGATGCATTTATGTGTTCGTCGTCAACTCTTACAGTTTTGTCCAATTCTGACCCGTTTCGTGGACTATTACTCAACCTTTTGGGGTCCCGAAGCGATTTTCATAGTTGTTGAACCCCAAGGTGTGCTTACGTGTTGGCCATCAACACTCGCAGTTTTGGCCGATTCTGGCCCGTTTCATGGACTATTACTCGCCGTTTTGGGGTCCCAGAGCGATTTCCATGGTTGTCAAACTCCAAGGTGTACTTACGTGTTGGTCATCAACACTCGCAGTTTTGGTCGATTCTGGCCCGTTTCATGGACTATTGCTCACTGTTTTGGGGTCCCGGAGTGATTTCCATGGTTGTCGAACCCCGGGTGGTTTTACGTGCCTATCATCAACACTCGTGGTT
>NW_021284268.1:13992-19434 GCF_002162155.2 Triticum dicoccoides
ATTATTCACTGTTTTGGGGCCCCGAAGCGATTTCCACAGTTGTTGAACCCCAAGGTGTGCTTACGTGTCGGTCATCAACAATCACAGTTTTGGCCGATTCTGGCCCGTTTCTTGGACTATTACTCTGTTTTGGGGTCCCCGAGTCATTTCCATGATTGACGAACCCCGGGGTGCGTTTATATGTCGGTCATCAACACTCACATATTTGGCTGATTCTTGTCCGTTCCGTGCACTATTACTCAGCGTTTTGGGGACCCAGAGCGATTTCCACGATTGATGAACCCCGGGATGCGTTTATGTGTTCGTCGTCAACTCTTACAGTTTTGTCCAATTCTGACCCGTTTCGTGGACTATTACTCAACCTTTTGGGGTCCCGAAGCGATTTTCATAGTTGTTGAACCCCAAGGTGTGCTTACGTGTTGGCCATCAACACTCGCAGTTTTGGCCGATTCTGGCCCGTTTCATGGACTATTACTCACCGTTTTGGGGTCCCAGAGCGATTTCCATGGTTGTCAAACTCCAAGGTGTACTTACGTGTTGGTCATCAACACTCGCAGTTTTGGTCGATTCTGGCCCGTTTCATGGACTATTGCTCACTGTTTTGGGGTCCCGGAGTGATTTCCATGGTTGTCGAACCCCGGGTGCGTTTACGTGCCTATCATCAACACTCGTGGTTTTGGCTGATTCTGGCCCGTTTCATGGACTATTACTCGTCGTTTTGGGGTCCCAAAGCGATTGTCGTTTCATGGAATATTACTCGCGGTTTCGTGCACTATTACTCAGCATTTTGGGGACCCACAGCGATTTCCATGATTGATGAACCCCGGGGTGCGTTTATGTGTTCGTCGTCCACACTCACGGCTTTGGCCAAATCTGACCCGTTTCGCGGACTATTACTCACCGTTTTGGGGTCCAGAAGCGATTTCCATAGTTGTTGAACCCCAAGGTGTGCTTACGTGTTGGTCATCAACACTCGCGGTTTTGGCTGATTCTGGCCCGTTTCATGCACTATTACTCACCGTTTCGGGGTCCCAGAGTGATTTCCATGGTTATCGAACTCCAAGGGGCGCTTACGTGTCGGTCATCAACACACGCGGTTTCGGCCGTTCTGGCCCATTTCATGGACTATTACTCGTCGTTTTGGGGTCCCAAAGCGATTGTCGTTTCATGGAATATTACTCGCGGTTTCGTGCACTATTACTCAGCATTTTGGGGACCCACAGCGATTTCCACGATTGATGAACCCCGGGGTGCGTTTATGTGTCCGTCGTCAACACTCATAGTTTTGTCCAATTCTGACCCGTTTCGTGGACTATTATTCACCGTTTTGGGGTCCCGAAGCGATTTCCATAGTTGTTGAACCCCAAGGTGTGCTTACGTGTCGGTCATCAACAATCACAGTTTTGGCCGATTCTGGCCCGTTTCTTGGACTATTACTCTGTATTGGGGTCCCGGAGTCATTTCCACGATTGACGAACCCTGGGGTTTGTTTACATGTCGGTCGTCAACTCTCACAGTTTTGTCCAATTCTGACCCGTTTCGTGGACTATTACTCAGCGTTTTGGGGTCCCAAAGCGATTTTCATAGTTGTTAAACCCCAAGGTGTGCTTACGTGTTGGTCATCAACACTCGCAGTTTTGGCCGATTCTGGCCCGTTTCATGGACTATTACTCACCGTTTTGGGGTCCCAAAGCGATTTCCATGGTTGTCAAACTCCAAGGTGTGCTTCTTGGTCATCAACACTCGCCGTTTTGGCCGATTCTGGCCCTTTTCATGGACAATTGCTCACTGTTTTGGGGTCCCGGAGTGATTTGCATGGTTGTCGAACCCCGGGTGCATTTACATGTTGTCGTCAACATTCGCGGTTTTAGCCGTTTCTGGCCCGTTTCATGGACTATTACTCATCGTTTTGCGGTCCCAAAGCGATTCTCGTTTCATGGACTATTACTTGCGGTTTCGTGCACTATTACTCAGCGTTTTGGGGACCCAGAGCGATTTCCACGATTGATGAACCCCGGGGTGCGTTTATGTGTCCGCCGCCAACACTCACAGTTTTGTCCAATTCTGACCCGTTTTGTGGACAATTATTCACTGTTTTGGGGTCCCGAAGCGATTTCCACAGTTGTTGAACCCCAAGGTGTGCTTACGTGTCGGTCATCAACAATCACAGTTTTGGCCGATTCTGGCCCGTTTCTTGGACTATTACTCTGTTTTGGGGTCCCCGAGTCATTTCCATGATTGACGAACCCCGGGGTGCGTTTATATGTCGGTCATCAACACTCACATATTTGGCTGATTCTTGTCCGTTTCGTGCACTATTACTCAGCGTTTTGGGGACCCAGAGCGATTTCCACGATTGATGAACCCCGGGATGCGTTTATGTGTTCGTCGTCAACTCTTACAGTTTTGTCCAATTCTGACCCGTTTCGTGGACTATTACTCAACGTTTTGGGGTCCCGAAGCGATTTTCATAGTTGTTGAACCCCAAGGTGTGCTTACGTGTTGGCCATCAACACTCGCAGTTTTGGCCGATTCTGGCCCGTTTCATGGACTATTACTCACCGTTTTGGGGTCCCAGAGCGATTTCCATGGTTGTCAAACTCCAAGGTGTACTTACGTGTTGGTCATCAACACTCGCAGTTTTGGTCGATTCTGGCCCGTTTCATGGACTATTGCTCACTGTTTTGGGGTCCCGGAGTGATTTCCATGGTTGTCGAACCCCGGGTGCGTTTACGTGCCTATCATCAACACTCGTGGTTTTGGCTGATTCTGGCCCGTTTCATGGACTATTACTCGTCGTTTTGGGGTCCCAAAGCGATTGTCGTTTCATGGAATATTACTCGCGGTTTCGTGCACTATTACTCAGCATTTTGGGGACCCACAGCGATTTCCATGATTGATGAACCCCGGGGTGCGTTTATGTGTTCGTCGTCCACACTCACGGCTTTGGCCAAATCTGACCCGTTTCGCGGACTATTACTCACCGTTTTGGGGTCCAGAAGCGATTTCCATAGTTGTTGAACCCCAAGGTGTGCTTACGTGTTGGTCATCAACACTCGCGGTTTTGGCTGATTCTGGCCCGTTTCATGCACTATTACTCACCGTTTCGGGGTCCCAGAGTGATTTCCATGGTTATCGAACTCCAAGGGTCGCTTACGTGTCGGTCATCAACACACGCGGTTTCGGCCGTTCTGGCCCATTTCATGGACTATTACTCGTCGTTTTGGGGTCCCAAAGCGATTGTCGTTTCATGGAATATTACTCGCGGTTTCGTGCACTATTACTCAGCATTTTGGGGACCCACAGCGATTTCCACGATTGATGAACCCCGGGGTGCGTTTATGTGTCCGTCGTCAACAATCATAGTTTTGTCCAATTCTGACCCGTTTCGTGGACTATTATTCACCGTTTTGGGGTCCCGAAGCGATTTCCATAGTTGTTGAACCCCAAGGTGTGCTTACGTGTCGGTCATCAACAATCACAGTTTTGGCCGATTCTGGCCAGTTTCTTGGACTATTACTCTGTATTGGGGTCCCGGAGTCATTTCCACGATTGACGAACCCTGGGGTGCGTTTACGTGTCGGTCGTCAACTCTCACAGTTTTGTCCAATTCTGACCCGTTTCGTCAACTATTACTCAGCGTTTTGGGGTCCCAAAGCGATTTTCATAGTTGTTGAACCCCAAGGTGTGCTTACGTGTTGGTCATCAATACTCGCAGTTTTGGCCGATTCTGGCCCGTTTCATGGACTATTACTCACCGTTTTGGGGTCCCAAAGCGATTTCCATGGTTGTCGAACTCCAAGGTGTGCTTCTTGGTCATCAACACTCGCCGTTTTGGCCGATTCTGGCCCTTTTCATGGACAATTGCTCACTGTTTTGGGGTCTCGGAGTGATTTGCATGGTTGTCGAACCCCGGGTGCATTTACATGTTGTCGTCAACATTCGCGGTTTTAGCCGTTTCTGGCCCGTTTCATGGACTATTACTCATCGTTTTGAGGTCCCAAAGCGATTCTCGTTTCATGGACTATTACTTGCGGTTTCGTGCACTATTACTCAGCGTTTTGGGGACCCAGAGCGATTTCCACGATTGATGAACCCCGGGGTGCGTTTACGTGTCCGTCGCCAACACTCACAGTTTTGTCCAATTCTGACCCGTTTTGTGGACAATTATTCACTGTTTTGGGGTCCCGAAGCGATTTCCACAGTTGTTGAACCCCAAGGTGTGCTTACGTGTCGGTCATCAACAATCACAGTTTTGGCCGATTCTGGCCCGTTTCTTGGACTATTACTCTGTTTTGGGGTCCCCGAGTCATTTCCATGATTGACGAACCCCGGGGTGCGTTTATATGTCGGTCATCAACACTCACATATTTGGCTGATTCTTGTCCGTTTCGTGCACTATTACTCAGCGTTTTGGGGACCCAGAGCGATTTCCACGATTGATGAACCCCGGGATGCGTTTATGTGTTCGTCGTCAACTCTTACAGTTTTGTCCAATTCTGACCCGTTTCGTGGACTATTACTCAACGTTTTGGGGTCCCGAAGCGATTTTCATAGTTGTTGAACCCCAAGGTGTGCTTACGTGTTGGCCATCAACACTCGCAGTTTTGGCCGATTCTGGCCCGTTTCATGGACTATTACTCACCGTTTTGGGCTCCTAGAGCGATTTCCATGGTTGTCAAACTCCAAGGTGTACTTACGTGTTGGTCATCAACACTCGCAGTTTTGGTCGATTCTGGCCCGTTTCATGGACTATTGCTCACTGTTTTGGGGTCCCGGAGTGATTTCCATGGTTGTCGAACCCCGGGTGCGTTTACGTGCCTATCATCAACACTCGTGGTTTTGGCTGATTCTGGCCCGTTTCATGGACTATTACTCGTCGTTTTGGGGTCCCAAAGCGATTGTCGTTTCATGGAATATTACTCGCGGTTTCGTGCACTATTACTCAGCATTTTGGGGACCCACAGCGATTTCCATGATTGATGAACCCCGGGGTGCGTTTATGTGTTCGTCGTCCACACTCACGGCTTTGGCCAAATCTGACCCGTTTCGCGGACTATTACTCACCGTTTTGGGGTCCAGAAGCGATTTCCATAGTTGTTGAACCCCAAGGTGTGCTTACGTGTTGGTCATCAACACTCGCGGTTTTGGCTGATTCTGGCCCGTTTCATGCACTATTACTCACCGTTTCGGGGTCCCAGAGTGATTTCCATGGTTATCGAACTCCAAGGGTCGCTTACGTGTCGGTCATCAACACACGCGGTTTCGGCCGTTCTGGCCCATTTCATGGACTATTACTCGTCGTTTTGGGGTCCCAAAGCGATTGTCGTTTCATGGAATATTACTCGCGGTTTCGTGCACTATTACTCAGCATTTTGGGGACCCACAGCGATTTCCACGATTGATGAACCCCGGGGTGCGTTTATGTGTCCGTCGTCAACA
>NW_021284268.1:20026-34383 GCF_002162155.2 Triticum dicoccoides
TCATAGTTTTGTCCAATTCTGACCCGTTTCGTGGACTATTATTCACCGTTTTGGGGTCCCGAAGCGATTTCCATAGTTGTTGAACCCCAAGGTGTGCTTACGTGTCGGTCATCAACAATCACAGTTTTGGCCGATTCTGGCCAGTTTCTTGGACTATTACTCTGTATTGGGGTCCCGGAGTCATTTCCACGATTGACGAACCCTGGGGTGCGTTTACGTGTCGGTCGTCAACTCTCACAGTTTTGTCCAATTCTGACCCGTTTCGTCAACTATTACTCAGCGTTTTGGGGTCCCAAAGCGATTTTCATAGTTGTTGAACCCCAAGGTGTGCTTACGTGTTGGTCATCAATACTCGCAGTTTTGGCCGATTCTGGCCCGTTTCATGGACTATTACTCACCGTTTTGGGGTCCCAAAGCGATTTCCATGGTTGTCGAACTCCAAGGTGTGCTTCTTGGTCATCAACACTCGCCGTTTTGGCCGATTCTGGCCCTTTTCATGGACAATTGCTCACTGTTTTGGGGTCCCGGAGTGATTTGCATGGTTGTCGAACCCCGGGTGCATTTACATGTTGTCGTCAACATTCGCGGTTTTAGCCGTTTCTGGCCCGTTTCATGGACTATTACTCATCGTTTTGCGGTCCCAAAGCGATTCTCGTTTCATGGACTATTACTTGCGGTTTCGTGCACTATTACTCAGCGTTTTGGGGACCCAGAGCGATTTCCACGATTGATGAACCCCGGGGTGCGTTTACGTGTCCGTCGCCAACACTCACAGTTTTGTCCAATTCTGACCCGTTTTGTGGACAATTATTCACTGTTTTGGGGTCCCGAAGCGATTTCCACAGTTGTTGAACCCCAAGGTGTGCTTACGTGTCGGTCATCAACAATCACAGTTTTGGCCGATTCTGGCCCATTTCTTGGACTATTACTCTGTTTTGGGGTCCCCGAGTCATTTCCATGATTGACGAACCCCGGGGTGCGTTTATATGTCGGTCATCAACACTCACATATTTGGCTGATTCTTGTCCGTTTCGTGCACTATTACTCAGCGTTTTGGGGACCCAGAGCGATTTCCACGATTGATGAACCCCGGGATGCGTTTATGTGTTCGTCGTCAACTCTTACAGTTTTGTCCAATTCTGACCCGTTTCGTGGACTATTACTCAACGTTTTGGGGTCCCGAAGCGATTTTCATAGTTGTTGAACCCCAAGGTGTGCTTACGTGTTGGCCATCAACACTCGCAGTTTTGGCCGATTCTGGCCCGTTTCATGGACTATTACTCACCGTTTTGGGGTCCCAGAGCGATTTCCATGGTTGTCAAACTCCAAGGTGTACTTACGTGTTGGTCATCAACACTCGCAGTTTTGGTCTATTCTGGCCCGTTTCATGGACTATTGCTCACTGTTTTGGGGTCCCGGAGTGATTTCCATGGTTGTCGAACCCCGGGTGCGTTTACGTGCCTATCATCAACACTCGTGGTTTTGGCTGATTCTGGCCCGTTTCATGGACTATTACTCGTCGTTTTGGGGTCCCAAAGCGATTGTCGTTTCATGGAATATTACTCGCGGTTTCGTGCACTATTACTCAGCATTTTGGGGACCCACAGCGATTTCCATGATTGATGAACCCCGGGGTGCGTTTATGTGTTCGTCGTCCACACTCACGGCTTTGGCCAAATCTGACCCGTTTCGCGGACTATTACTCACCATTTTGGGGTCCAGAAGCGATTTCCATAGTTGTTGAACCCCAAGGTGTGCTTACGTGTTGGTCATCAACACTCGCAGTTTTGGCTGATTCTGGCCCGTTTCATGCACTATTACTCACCGTTTCGGGGTCCCAGAGTGATTTCCATGGTTATCGAACTCCAAGGGGCGCTTACGTGTCGGTCATCAACACTCGCGGTTTCGGCCGTTCTGGCCCGTTTCATGGACTATTACTCGTCGTTTTGGGGTCCCAAAGCGATTGTCGTTTCATGGAATATTACTCGCGGTTTCGTGCACTATTACTCAGCATTTTGGGGACCCACAGCGATTTCCACGATTGATGAACCCCGGGGTGCGTTTATGTGTCCGTCGTCAACACTCATAGTTTTGTCCAATTCTGACCCGTTTCGTGGACTATTATTCACCGTTTTGGGGTCCCGAAGCGATTTCCATAGTTGTTGAACCCCAAGGTGTGCTTACGTGTCGGTCATCAACAATCACAGTTTTGGCCGATTCTGGCCCGTTTCTTGGACTATTACTCTGTATTGGGGTCCCGGAGTCATTTCCACGATTGACGAACCCTGGGGTGCGTTTACGTGTCGGTCGTCAACTCTCACAGTTTTGTCCAATTCTGACCCGTTTCGTCAACTATTACTCAGCGTTTTGGGGTCCCAAAGCGATTTTCATAGTTGTTGAACCCCAAGGTGTGCTTACGTGTTGGCCATCAACACTCGCAGTTTTGGCCGATTCTGGCCCGTTTCATGGACTATTACTCACCGTTTTGGGGTCCCAAAGCGATTTCCATGGTTGTCGAACTCCAAGGTGTGCTTACGTGTTGGTCATCAACACTCGCCGTTTTGGCCGATTCTGGCCCTTTTCATGGACAATTGCTCACTGTTTTGGGGTCCCGGAGTGATTTGCATGGTTGTCGAACCCCGGGTGCATTTACATGTCTGTCGTCAACATTCGCAGTTTTAGCCGTTTCTGGCCCGTTTCATGGACTATTACTCACCGTTTTTGGGCCCCAAAGCGATTTCCATGGTTGTCGAACTCCAAGGCGCGCTTATGTGTCAGTCATCAACAGTCACAGTTCGGCCTGATTTTGGCCTGTTTCTTGGACTATTACTCTGTTTTGGGGTCCCGGAGTCATTTCGGGGTGCGTTTACGTGTCGATCATCAACACTCACATATTTGGCCGATTCTTGTCCGTTGCGTGGACAATTACTCGCCGTTTTGGGGACCCAGAGCGATATGCACGATTGATGAACCCCGGGGTGCGTTTATGTGTCAGTTGTCAACACTCACAGTTTGTTCCAATTGTGACCCGTTTCATGGACTATTACTCATCGTTTTCGGGTCCCGAAGCGATTTCCATAGTTGTTGAACCCCAAGGTGTGTTTACGTGTTGATCATCAACACTCGCAGTTTTGGCCGATTTTGGCCCGCTTCATGCACTATTACTCACCATTTCGGGGTCTCGGAGTGATTTCCATGGTTATCAAACTCCAAGGTGCGCTTACGTGTCGACCATCAACACTCGCGGTTTCTGCCGTTTCATGCCCGTTTCATAGACTATTACTCACCGTTTTGGGTTCCCAAAGCGATTCTCGTTTCATGGACTATTACTTGCGGTTTCGTGCACTATTACTCCGCATTTTGGGGACCCAGAGTGATTTCCACGATTGATGAACCCCGGGGTGCGTTTATGTGTCCGTCGTCAACACTCACACTTTTGTCCAATTCTGACCCGTTTTCTGGACTATTATTCACCGTTTTGGGGTCCCGAAGTGATTTCCATAGTTGTTGAACCCCAAGGTGTGCTTACCATCGGTCATCAACAATCACAGTTTTGGCCGATTCTGGCCCGTTTCTTGGACTATTACTCTGTTTTGGGGTCCCGGAGTCATTTCCATGATTGACGAACCCTGGTATGTGTTTACATGTCGGTCATCCACACTCGCATATTTGGCCGATTCTTGTCCGTTTCGTGCACTATTACTCAGCGTTTTGGGGACCCAGAGCAATTTCCACGATTGATGAACCCCGGGATGCGTTTATGTGTCTGTCGTCAACTCTCATAGTTTTGTCCAATTCTGACCCGGTTCGTGGACTATTACTCAACATTTTGGGGTCCCAAAGTGATTTACATAGTTGTTGAACCCCAAGGTGTGCTTACGTGTTGGTCATCAACTCTCGCAGTTTTGGCTGATTCTGGCCCGTTTCATGGACTATTACTCACCATTTTGGGGTCCCAAAGCAATTTCCATGGTTGTTGAACTCCAAGATGTGATTACGTGTTGGTCATCAACACTCGCAGTTTTGGTCGATTCTGGCCCGTTTCATGGACTATTGCTCACTGTTTTGGGGTCCCGGATTTATTTCCATGGTTGTCTAACCCCGGGTGCGTTTACGTGCCTGTCGTCAACACTCGTGGTTTTGGCCGATTCTGGCCCATTTCATGGACAATTACTCACCGTTTTGGGGTCCCAAAGCGATTCTCGTTTCATGGACTATTACTCGCGGTTTCGTGCATTATTACTCAGCGATTTGGGGACCTAGAGCGATTTCCACGATTCATGGACCCCGGGGTGCGTTTATGTGTCCGTCGTCAACTATCATAGCTTTGGCCAAATCTGACCTGTTTCGTGGACTATTACTCATCGTTTTCGACTCCCGAAGCGATTTCCATAGTTGTTGAACCCCAAGGTGTGCTTACGTGTCGGTCATCAACAATCACAGTTTTGGCCGATTCTGGCCCGTTTCTTGGACTATTACTCTGTTTTGGGGTCCCGGAGTCAGTTCCACGATTGACGAACCCCGGGGTGCGTTTACATGTCGGTCATCAACACTCACATATTTCGCCGATTCTTGTCCGTTTCATGCACTATTACTCAGCGTTTTGGAGACCCAGAGTGATTTCCACGATTAATGAACCCCGGGATGTGTTTATGTGTCTGTCGTCAACTCTCACAGTTTTGTCCAATTCTGACCCGTTTCGTGGACTATTACTCAACGTTTCGGGGGTCCCGAAGGATTTTCATAGTTGTTGAACCCCAAGGTGTGCTTACGTGTTGGTCATCAACACTCGCAGTTTTGGCCGATTCTGGCCCGTTTCATGGACTATTACTCACTGTTTTGGGGTCCCAGAGTGATTTCCATGGTTGTCGAACCCCGGGTGCATTTACGTGTCTGTCGTCATCATTCGCGGTTTTAGCCGATTCTGGCCCATTTCATGGACTATTACTC
The DNA here is from genome assembly GCF_002162155.2 of Triticum dicoccoides. NCBI lineage: Eukaryota > Viridiplantae > Streptophyta > Magnoliopsida > Poales > Poaceae > Triticum > Triticum dicoccoides. Next base: position 24,977 of record NW_021284268.1, read on the forward strand.
ACCGTTTTTTGGCCCCAAAGCGATTTCCATGGTTGTCGAACTCCAAGGCGCCCTTTCGTGTCGGTCATCAACAATCATAGTTCGGGGCTGATTCTGGCCCATTTCTTGGACTATTACTCTGTTTTGGGGTCCCGGAGTCATTTCCATGATTGACAAACCTCGGGGTGTGTTTACGTGTCGATCATCAACACTCACATATTTGGCCGATTCTTGTCCGTTTCGTGGACTATTACTCACCGTTTTTGGGACCCAGAGCGATTTCCACGATTGATGAACCCCGGGGTGCGTTTATGTGTCAGTCGTCAACACTCACAGTTTTGTCCAATTCTGACCCGTTTCGTGGACTATTAATCATCGTTTTCGGGTCCCGAAGTGATTTCCTTAGTTGTTGAACCCCAAGATGTGCTTACATGTTGGTCATCAACACTCGCAGTTTTGGCCGATTCTGGCCCGCTTCATGCACTATCACTCACCATTTCGGGGTCCCGGAGTGATTTCCATGGTTATCGAACTCCAAGGTGCGCTTACATGTCGATCATCAACACTCGTGGTTTCGGCCGTTCCTGGCCCGTTTCATGGACTATTACTCACCGTTTTGGGGTCCCAAAGAGATTCTCGTTTCATGGACTATTACTCGTGGTTTCGTGCACAATTACTCAGCGTTTTGGGGACCCAGAGCGATTTCCACGATTGATGAACCCCGGGGTGCGTTTATGTGTCCATCGTCAACACTCACAGTTTTGTCCAATTCTTACCCGTTTCGTGGACTATTATTCACCAATTTGGGGTCCCAAAGAGATTTCGATAGTTGTTGAACCCCAAAGTGTGCTTACGTGTTGGTCATCAACAATCACAGTTTTGGCCGATTTTGGCCCGTTTCTTGGACTATTACTCTGTTTTGAGGTCCCGGAGTGTGTTTACATGTCAGTCATCAACACTCACATATTTGGCCGATTCTTGTGCGTTTCGTGCACTATTACTCAGCGTTTTGTGGACCTAGAGCGATTTCCACGATTGATGAACGTCGGGATGCGTTTATGTGTCCGTCGTCAACTATCACAGTTTTGTCCAATTCTGACCTGTTTCGTGGACTATTACTCAACGTTTTGGGGTCCAGAAGCGATTTCCATGGTTGTCGAACTCCAAGGTGTACTTACGTGTTGGTCATCAACACTCGCAGTTTTGGTCGATTCTTGCCCGTTTCATGGACTATTGCTCATTGTTTTGGGATCCCGGAGTGATTTCCATGGTTGTCGAACCCCGGGTGCGTTTACGTGCCTATCATCAACACTCGTGGTTTTGGCTGATTCTGGCCCGTTTCATGGACTATTACTCACCATTTTGGGGTCCCAAAGCGATTCTCGTTTCATGGACTATTACTCGCTGTTTCGTGCATTATTACTCAGCGTTTTGGGGAACTAGAGCGATTTCCACGATTGATGAACCCCGGGGTGTCAGGACCCCGACTCGATGTCACATCGATCTAGCCGGTAACACCTCATATCACTTTGCGGCCTCACGCACGGTATCCTCACGGGTGTCGCCTTACCTTTGCCCGGGACCGTTTGCGCCTTTTGGCTCACGTATATGATAGTGTCGCTAGCATCCATATGATAAAGAGCCCGGGCTGACATGACTAGTCGTAAACCCAAAGTGGCACAGACTTACAGGGACAGGCATTCATGACCCAGCTTCGAACGTGTCGGTCATCAGCAAGTGGGTCCGGGCTGTAGCACTGGGCTAGCAGGACTCCGGTAAACCGGGCTGTAGCGGGCTAACAGGACTCCGGTACTCAAAGCGTGACATTTCCCCGAAGGGACAGACACAGGAACGAAGAAGGACACATGCCGGCCAGCCTAAGTGTTCCAGAGCAGTAGCAAGCTACCATGGCTCAGCGGTAACACTAGGAGACATTTCCCGGTAAGAGAGGCTACTGAAGATAAACAACTAGATAGTCAGATCCCACACATACACAGCATTTCAATCATACACACAATATGCTCGATATGTGCAAATACAACGAAGCATCACAACATGACTCTACGACACAAGTACTTTATTTAAGGCTCAGGGAGCCATACATAACATACACAAAGGTACGGGTCTCACGACCCAACATACAAGTCATACAGTCATACAAACCAGCAGCGGAAGTAACTTGTCTGAGTACAGACAACTAGTAAAAAAAAGAGGCTTGGGAAGCCTAGCTATACTACAAGGTCCTTCACAAGCTCAGGGTCACCACCTGGGTCTTTAGCCTACTCGTTGATATCAACGTCTACATAGAACCCATCAGAAGGGGTTGCAGCGTCTTCTGTAAAAATGTAAATTATAACAACATGAGTACAAAGGTACTCAGCAAGACTTACATCAGATCCTACATACATGCTTAGTATCAAGAAGGGTTGGTGGAGTTATTGCAGCAAGCCAGCTTTGACTCTTGGCTAGACTATCCTACGAGACTCCAACTTGAAATGGTTTTGCGCACACGAGTCCACTACTCACCAATTCAATACACTACCGAGGATCCGCCTCCGTCTTCCTACGGAAGAGCCATCCTCGGCACTCACACTTATCTTGAGGCTTTTAACAGTTTCCATTTACTTGTCTATGAACTGTATAAGCAACCAAGTAGTCCTTTACCGCGGACGCGGCTATTCGAATAGATCATGTTAACCCTGCAGGGGTGTACTTCTTCATACACGCTCTCACCACTTACCGTCGTTTACACGACATGTACTCGGCAACCTTCAAGCGGAAGCCCAACGTGGGTGTCGGCCACGACCTACCTAATCACCTAAGCCTCCAGTCCAGGTTTATCGCCTATCCAGGTTCCATCCACAGGGAGTCCGGCCGAGGTTTCCCATACGGCCCCGAACGATGTGAACAGGGTTCCCGAGATACCTAACGGGTATTCGGTACACCCGGCCACGTACCTACCGCATCACAGCCCACCCCTACGGTCAGCGCTGTCCACGGCCTCCAGTAGGCTACAAACACCAGAAACTACTTGCAACTCCTGGACGGAGAACTAGGGTGAATAAGAAGCCGAGAGGGTCCATTGGTTTCGGGCCCAATGCATGGTAGTAGCTGATTCTTAAATCACACATACAGCTCTCAGTGCTTAAGGTCGGCTTCAATGAAACAACCCACCATGTACTCCTACATGGCCTCTCATCGATACCTTTACCAAATCGTGTTCACCACACCACTCTCATTACCGACATAATCATTTCACTCTAGCCCATCACCCAGATGAACCAGACCTGACACGACTCTAAGCATAGCAGGCATAGCAAGGTAGGAACAACACATACATATGGCTCAATCAACTCCTACACATGCTAGTGGGTTTCATCTAGTTACTGTGGCAATGACAGGTCATGCAGAGGAAATGGGTTCAACTACCGTAGCACACAGCAGTTTGAATCGTGTTGTCTTAATGCAGTAAAAGAGAGCAGGAGCGAGAACATGGGATTGTATCGATATGATCAAATGGTTGGTTGCTTGCCTGATGGTTCGATGCACGGATACGGTTCTTCGTTAGGGTAGTCACGGTACTCCTCGGGGACAGATCCTGTCGTAAAGGATAACGATACACAGGCATCACCAAACAATGTGCAACAATATGATGCATGCATGAAACATGGCAATATGAGTGTGTTGGGCTAATGCAACTAAAGCTACCAACGCTGTCAGGACCCCGACTCGATGTCACATCGATCTAGCTGGTAACACCTCATATCACTTTGCGGCCTCACGCACGGTATCCCCACGGGTGTCGTCTTACCTTTTCCCGGGACCGTTTGCGCCTTTTGGCTCGCGTATATGAAAGTGTCGCTAGCATCCATATGATAAAGAGCCCGGGCTGACATGACTAGTCGTAAACCCAAAGTGGCACAGACTTACAGGGACAGGCATCCATGACCCAGCTTCGAACGTGTCGGTCATCAGCAAGTGGGTCCAGGCTGTAGCACTGGGCTAGCAGGACTCCGGTAAACCGGGCTGTAGCGGGCTAACAGGACTCCGGTACTCAAAGCGTGACATTTCCCCGAAGGGACAGACACAGGAACGAAGAAGGACACATGCCGGCCAGCCTAAGTGTTCCAGAGCAGTAGCAAGCTACCATGGCTCAGCGGTAACACTAGGAGACATTTCCCGGTAAGAGAGGCTACTAGAGATAAACAACTAGATAGTCAGATCCCACACATACCAAGCATTTCAATCATACACACAATATGCTCGATATGTGCAAATACAACGAAGCATCACAACATGACTCTATGACACAAGTACTTTATTTAAGGCTCAGTGAGCCATACATAACATACACAAAGGTACGGGTCTCACGACCCCACATACAAGTCATACAGTCATACAAACCAGCAGCGGAAGTAACTTGTCTGAGTACAGACAACTAGTAAAATAAAAGAGGCTTGGAAAGCCTAGCTATACTACGTGGTCCTTCACAAGCTCAGGGTCACCACCTGGGTCTTTAGCCTACTCGTTGATGTCAACGTCTACATAGAACCCATCAGAAGGGGTTGCAGCGTCTTCTGTAAAAATGTAGATTATAGCAACATGAGTACAAAGGTACTCAGCAAGACTTACATCAGTTCCTAAATACATGCATAGTATCAAGAAGGGTTGGTGGAGTTATTGCAGCAAGCCAGCTTTGACTCTTGGCTAGGCTATCCTACGATACTCCAACTTGAAATGGTTTTGCGCACACGAGTCCACTACTCACCACTTCAATACACTACCGAGGATCCACCTCCGTCTTCCTACGGAAGAGCCATCCTCGGCACTCACACTTATCTTGAGGCTTTTAACAGTTTCCATTTACTTGTCTATGAACTGTATAGGCAACCAAGTAGTCCTTTACCGCGGACGCGGCTATTCGAATAGATTATGATAACCCTGTAGGGGGTACTTCTTCATACACGCTCTCACCACTTACCGTCGTTTACACGACATGTACTCGGCAACCTTCAAGCGGAAGCCCAACGTGGGTGTCGGCCACGACCTACCTAATCACCTAAGCCTCCAGTCCAGGTTTATCGACTATCCAGGTTCCATCCGCAGGGAGTCCGGCCGAGGTTTCCCATACGGCCCCGAACGATGTGAACAGGGTTCCCGAGATACCTAACGGGTATTCGGTACACCCGGCCACGTACCTACCGCATCACAGCCCACCCCTACGGTCAGCGCTGTCCATGGCCTCCAGTAGGCTACAAACACCAGAAACTACTTGCAACTCCTGGACGGAGAACTAGGGTGAATAAGAAGCCGAGAGGGTCCATTGGTTTCGGGCCCAATGCATGGTAGTAGCTGATTCTTAAATCACACATACAGATCTCAGTGCTTAAGGTCGGCTTCAATGAAACAACCCACCATGTACTCCTACATGGCCTCTCATCGATACCTTTACCAAATCGTGTTCACCACACCACTCTCATTACCGACATAAACATTTCACTCTAGCCCATCACCCAGATGAACCAGACCTGACACGACTCTAAGCATAGCAGGCATGGCAAGGTAGGAACAACACATACATATGGCTCAAACAACTCCTACACATGCTAGTGGGTTTCATCTAGTTACTGTGGCAATGACCGGTCATGCAGAGGAAATGGGTTCAACTACCGTAGCACACAGCAGTTTGAAACGCGTTGTCTTAATGCAGTAAAAGAGAGCAGGAGCGAGAACATGGGATTGTATCGATATGATCAAATGGTTGGTTGCTTGCCTGATGGTTCGATGCACTGATACGGTTCTTCGTTAGGGTAAACACGGTACTCTTCGGGGACAGAACCTGCCGCAGAGAGCACCGATTCACAAACATTACCAAACAGTATGCAACAATATGATGCATGCATGAGACATGGCAAAATGAGTGTATTGGGCTAATGCAACTAAAACCAGAAGGGTTTGAACAAATTTGAATCAAGGATTCAAATTTCAAATTCAAATATGGCCTTTTAAAGTGCTTTTCCTTGTTCTGCTTAAAACATCAATTTAACTTGTTTGATCATGCATGAAAATAGTACAGATGGATAGATTGGATTTTTCTGATCATTTTTCATATATAATTTGTCCAATTTGGAGTTACAGAATAAAAGTTATGAATTTTTGAAGTTTAAATAATATTCTGGAATTTCCTGATTTAAATTAAATCCAGAAAATCAATTACTGCGTCAGCCTGACGTCAGTGTGACGTCAGCAGGTCAACGGAACAGGTCTGGGTCAAACCTGACAGTGGGTCCCGCATGTCAGGGTGATTATTTTAATTAAAATTTAATTAAAACTAATCCTGTTTAATTAACAGGGCTGGGCCCCACCTATCATTGACTCAGGGGAGTCAACCAGGGCCCACCCGTGGTCAAACCCGGGTCGGCTGCACTGGCGTTTAGCCGCCGGCGAGCCCGACGCGGCGGCGGGAGTGGTTTTGGCTATTCCGGCCACCAAATGGGCCGCGGAGATCACCGGAGTGGAGCTGAGGACAAACCGCAGCTCTTGGCGGAGTCCGTTGGGGTCGGGGTGGCCGGAGTTGGCGCCGGTGACGACCTTGGCGGCCACCGGGGTTCGGCCGAAGACGAACTTGACGCTAGAGGGTTCGGTGAGGCTCGTGGAGTAGCTAGCTAGGTGCTGCGGGACTTGGTGAGTAAGATGGACACCATCTTGTGGCCGGAGGTTGACCGGGAGCACGTCGGCGACGAGCTCCACGGCGGTGGGTGCGGTTGAGCTCCGGGAGGTTGCTACACGGCTCGGGAGCAAGAACGGAAGGGAGGGGAAGATGGCTAAGCTCACAGTGAGTGCGACGGAGTCCTTGGTGCGGCCGGAGATGGACCGGAGCGACGACGGCGTTGAAACGGATCTCCGGCGACGGTGAGCTCGGGCGAGGTCGGTGCGGTGGTCTCGGGCGTTGCGAGCGCTCGGGACTCGGCTGCTCGATGAAGTGGACAGCGGCGGAGCTCCTGGACACGGTGAGACGGCGTGGTGTGGTCGGAGGGCGTGGCTACAGCGAGGGGGTGGCGGCGATGGCGTCGGCCATGGCTGGGGCGTGCGAGGGGGAGGAGCTGGAGAGGAGAGGGGGTGTCTGGGGGGTTCGGGGGAGAGAGGGAGGCCGATCCACGACGTCACCCGGCGAGGGGAGCGGCGAGGCGGCGAGCAGGTGCGTGGCGCACGCCGCGGTCGCCGTCGGGCACCTGCCTGCCTGCCTGGCCGGCAAGCAGCTCGCTGGAGCGGTGCTGGGCTGGGCCGGCAGGTGGGCCGGGGGCAGGCGCCAGGTAAGCTTTCCCCCTTTTTTTCTGTTTCTGTTTTTATTTAATATATTTTCAACTTTGTTGAATTTAATAAAATACCTAGGCAACTTCAAAAATCACCAAATCACTCCTGGTCCATAGTTGGATTATTTCCAACATGAAACATTTTAGTTTGGAGGTATTTGAGCATTTAAATATTTTATATAATTTTAAATGCCCAAATTCAAATATTTATGAATTAATTCAAAAACCCTAAGATGGCCTAGGAAAATGTGCACCACTTTTGGCCGAGGTTCTGAACCAAGACAAAAATGATGGGCATTTTAGAAGGGCATTTCAGGTTCATTGAAAATTATTTTAGTAAACCCTAGTTGGTTTCAGAGGGGACTGGGGGTTCTGTCATCCCCATTTCAAGTTTCTGATGAAAGAGTAAACATGATGCAACACTCTAATGCAAGACTAGCTAGGGTGTGACACGGGGTGCGTTTATGTGTCCGTCGTCAGCACTCACAGCTTTGGACAAATCCGACCCGTTTCGTGGACTATTACTTATCGTCTTTGGGTCCCGAAGCGACTTCCATAGTTGTTGAACCCCAAGGTGTGCTTACGTGTTGGTCATCAACACTCGCAGTTTTGCCCGATTCTGGCCCATTTCATGCACTATTACTCACCGTTTTGGGGTCCCTGAGTGATTTCCATGGTTATCGAACTCCAAGGTGCGCTTACATGTCGATCATCAACACTCGCGGTTCGGCCGGTTCTCGCCCGTTTCATGGACTATTACTCGTCGTTTTGGGGTCCCAAAGCGATTCTCGTTTCATGGATTATTACTTGCGGTTTCGTGCACTATTACTCAAAGTTTTGGGGACCCAGAGCGATTTCCACGATTGATGAACCCCGAGGTGCGTTTATGTGTCCGTCGTCAACAGTCACAGTTTTGTCCTATTCTGACCCGTTTCGTGGACTATTATTCACCGTTTTGGGGTCCCGAAGCGATTTCCATAGTTGTTGAACCCCAAGGTGTGCTTACGTGTCAGTCATCAACGATCACAGTTTTGGCCGATTCAGGCCCGTTTCTTGGACTATTACTCTGTATTGGGGTCCCGGAGTCATTTCCACGATTGACGAACCCCGGGGTGCGTTTACGTGTTGGTCTTCAACTCTCACAGTTTTGTCCAATTCTGAACCGTTCCGTGGACTATTACTCAACGTTTTGGGGTCCCGAAGCGATTTTCATAGTTGTTGAACCCCAAGGTGTGCTTACGTGTTGGTCATCAACACTTGTAGTTTTGGCCGATTCTGGCCCGTTTCATGGACAATTGCTCACTGTTTTGGGGTCCCGGAGTGATTTCCATGGTTGAGGAACCCCGGGTGTGTTTACGTGTCTGTCGTCAACATTCGCGGTTTTAGCCGATTCTGGCCCGTGTCATGGATTATTACTCACCGTTTTCGGGCCCCAAAGCGATTTCCATGGTTGTCGAACAACTAGGCGCGCTTATGTGTCGCTCATCAACAATCACAGTTCGGGCTGATTCTGGCCCGTTTCTTGGACTATTACTCTGTTTTGGGGTCCCGGAGTCATTTCCACGATTGACGAACCTCGGGGTGCATTTACGTGTCGATCATCAACACTCACATATTTGGCCGATTCTTGTCCGTTTCTGGACTATTACTCACTGTTTTGGGGACCCGGAGCGATTTCCACGATTGATGAACCCCGGGTGCGTCTATGTGTCAGTCGTCAACACTCACAGTTTTGTCCAATTCTGACCCGTTTCGTGGACTATTACTCATCGTTTTCGGGTCCCGAAGCGATTTCCATAGTTGTTGAACCCCAAGGTGTGCTTACGTGTTGGTCATCAACACTCACAGTTTTGGCCAATTCTGGCCCGCTTCATGCTCTATTACTCACCATTTCGGGGTCCCGGAGTGATTTCCATGGTTATCGAACTCCAAGGTGCGGTTACGTGTCGATCATCAACAATCCCGGTTTCGGCCGTTTCTTGCCCATTTCATGGACTATTACTCACCGTTTTGGGGTCCCAAAGCGATTCTCGTTTCATGGACTATTACTCACGGTTTCCTGCACTATTACTCATCATTTTGGGGACCCAGAGCGATTTCCACGATTAATGAACC
>NW_021284268.1:34393-43521 GCF_002162155.2 Triticum dicoccoides
GATTCTGGCCCGTTTCATGGACAATTGCTCACTGTTTTGGGGTCCCGGAGTGATTTCCATGGTTGAGGAACCCCGGGTGTGTTTACGTGTCTGTCGTCAACATTCGCGGTTTTAGCCGATTCTGGCCCGTGTCATGGATTATTACTCACCGTTTTCGGGCCCCAAAGCGATTTCCATGGTTGTCGAACAACAAGGCGCGCTTATGTGTCGCTCATCAACAATCACAGTTCGGGCTGATTCTGGCCCGTTTCTTGGACTATTACTCTGTTTTGGGGTCCCGGAGTCATTTCCACGATTGACGAACCTCGGGGTGCATTTACGTGTCGATCATCAACACTCACATATTTGGCCGATTCTTGTCCGTTTCTGGACTATTACTCACTGTTTTGGGGACCCGGAGCGATTTCCACGATTGATGAACCCCGGGTTCGTCTATGTGTCAGTCGTCAACACTCACAGTTTTGTCCAATTCTGACCCGTTTCCTGGACTATTACTCATCGTTTTCGGGTCCCGAAGCGATTTCCATAGTTGTTGAACCCCAAGGTGTGCTTACGTGTTGGTCATCAACACTCACAGTTTTGGCCAATTCTGGCCCGCTTCATGCTCTATTACTCACCATTTCGGGGTCCCGGAGTGATTTCCATGGTTATCGAACTCCAAGGTGCGGTTACGTGTCGATCATCAACAATCCCGGTTTCGGCCGTTTCTTGCCCATTTCATGGACTATTACTCACCGTTTTGGGGTCCCAAAGCGATTCTCGTTTCATGGACTATTACTCACGGTTTCCTGCACTATTACTCATCATTTTGGGGACCCAGAGCGATTTCCACGATTAATGAACCCCGGGGTGCGTTTATGTGTCCGTCGTCAACACTCACAGTTTTGTCCAATTCTGACCCGTTTTGTGGACTATTATTCATCATTTTGGGGTCCCGAAGCGATTTCCATAGTTGTTTAACCCCAAGGTGTGCTTACGTGTCGGTCATCAACAATCACAGTTTTGGCCGATTCTGGCCCAGTTCTTGGACTATTACTCTGTTTTGGGGTCCCAGAGTCATTTCCACGATTGACGAACCCCGGGGTGCGTTTACAAGTCGATCATCAGCACTCACATATTTGGCCGATTCTTGTCCGTTTCGTGCACTATTACTTAGCATTTTGGGGACCCAGAGCGATTTCCACGATTGATGAACCCCGGGATGCGTTTATGTGTCTGTCGTCAATTCTCAAAGTTTTGTCCAATTCTGACCCGTTTCGTGGACTATTACTCAATGTTTTGGGGTCCCCAAGCGATTTTCATAGATGTTGAACCCCAAGGTGTGATTACGTGTTGGTCATCAACACTCGCAGTTTTGGCCAATTCTGGCCCGTTTCATGGATTATTACTCACCGTTTTGGGGTCCCAAAGCGATTTCCATGGTTGTTGAACTCCAAGGTGTGCTTACGTGTTGGTCATCAACACTCGCAGTTTTGGTCGATTCTGGCCCGTTTCATGGATTATTGCTCACTGTTTTGGGGTCCCAGAGTGATTTCCATGGTTGTCGAACCCCGGGTGCGTTTACGTGCCTATCGTCAACACTCGTGGTTTTGGCCGATTCTGGCCCGTTTCATGGACTATTACTCACCGTTTTGGGGTCCCAAAGCGATTCTTGTTTAATGGACTATTACTCGCGGTTTCCTGCATTATTACTCAGTGTTTTGGGGACCCAGAGGAATTTCCACGATTGATGAACCCCGGGGTGCGTTTATGTGTCCGTCGTCAACACTCACAGCTTTGGCCAAATCCGACCCGTTTCGTGGACTATTACTCATCGTTTTCGGGTCCCGAAGCGATTTCCATAGTTGTTGAACCCCAAGGTGTGCTTACGTGTTGGTCATCAACACTCGCAGTTTTGGTCGATTCTGGCCCGTTTCACGGACTATTGCTCACTGTTTTGGGGTCCCGGAGTGATTTGCATGGTTGTCGAACCCCGGGTGCGTTTACGTGCCTATCGTCAACACTCGTGGTTTTGGTCGATTCTGGCCTGTTTCATGGATTATTACTCACCGTTTTGGTGTCCCAAAGCGATTCTCGTTTCAGGGACTATTACTCGCGGTTTCGTGCATTATTACTCAGTGTTTTGGGGACCCAGAGCGATTTCCATGATTGATGAACCCTGGGGTGTGTTTATGTGTCCGTCGTCAACACTCACAGCTTTGGCCAAATCTGACCCGTTTCATGGACTATTACTCATCGTTTTCGGGTCCCGAAGGGATTTCCATAGTTGTTGAACCCCAAGGTGTGCTTATGTGTTGGTCATCAACACTCACAGTTTTGGCCGATTCTGGCCCGTTTCATGCACTATTACTCGCCGTTTCGGGGTCCCGGAGTGATTTCCATGGTTATCAAACTCCAAGGTGCGCCTTACGTGTCGATCATCAACACTCACATATTTGGCCGATTCTTGTCCGTTTCATGGACTATTACTTGCCGTTTTGGGGACCCAGAGCGATTTCCACGATTGATGAACCCCGGGGTGCGTTTATGTGTCAATTGTCAACACTCACAGTTTTGTCCAATTCTGACCCATTTCGTGGACTATTACTCATCATTTTCGAGTCCCGAAGCGATTTCCATAGTTGTTGAACCCCAAGGTGTGTTTACGTGTTGATCATCAACACTCGCGGTTTCGGCCGTTTCTTGCCCGTTTCATGGACTATTACTCACCGTTTGGCGGTCCCAAAGCGATTCTCGTTTCATGGACTATTACTTGCGGTTTCGTGCACTATTACTCAGCGTTTTGGGGACCCATAGCGATTTCCACGATTGATGAACCCCGGGGTGCGTTTATGTGTCCGTCGCCAACACTCACAGTTTTGTCCAATTCTGACCCGTTTTGTGGACTATTATTCACTGTTTTGGGTCCCGAAGCGATTTCGACAGTTGTTGAACCCCAAGGTGTGCTTACGTGTCGGTCAGCAGCAATCACAGTTTTGGCCGATTCTGGCCCGTTTCTTGGACTATTACTCTGTTTTGGGGTCCCCGAGTCATTTCCATGATTGACGAACCCCGGGGTGCGTTTATATGTCGGTCATCAACACTCACATATTTGGCTGATTCTTGTCCGTTTCGTGCACTATTACTCAGCGTTTTGGGAACCCAGAGTGATTTCCACGATTTATGAACCCCGGGATGCGTTTATGTGTTCGTCGTCAACTCTTACAGTTTTGTCCAATTCTGACCCGTTTCGTGGACTATTACTTAACGTTTTGGGGTCCCGAAGCAATTTTCATAGTTGTTGAACCCCAAGGTGTGCTTACGTGTTGGCCATCAACACTCGCAGTTTTGGCTGATTCTGGCCCGTTTCATGGACTATTACTCACCGTTTTGGGGTCCCAAAGCGATTTCCATGGTTGTCGAACTCCAAGGTGTGCTTACGTGTTGGTCATCAACACTCGCAGTTTTGGTCGATTCTGGCCCGTTTCATGGATTATTGCTCACTGTTTTGGGGTCCCAGAGTGATTTCCATGGTTGTCGAACCCCAGGTGCGTTTACGTGCCTATCGTCAACACTCGTGGTTTTGGCCGATTCTGGCCCGTTTCATGGACTATTACTCACCGTTTTGGGGTCCCAAAGCGATTCTTGTTTAATGGACTATTACTCGCAGTTTCCTGCATTATTACTCAGTGTTTTGGGGACCCAGAGCAATTTCCACGATTGATGAACCCCGGGGTGCGTTTATGTGTCCGTCGTCAACACTCACAGCTTTGGCCAAATCCGACCCGTTTCGTGGACTATTACTCATCGTTTTCGGGTCCCGAAGCGATTTCCATAGTTGTTGAACCCCAAAGTGTGCTTACGTGTTGGTCATCAACACTCGCAGTTTTGGTCGATTCTGGCCCGTTTCACGGACTATTGCTCACTGTTTTGGGGTCCCGGAGTGATTTGCATGGTTGTCGAACCCCGGGTGCGTTTACGTGCCTATCGTCAACACTCGTGGTTTTGGTCGATTCTGGCCTGTTTCATGGATTATTACTCACCGTTTTGGTGTCCCAAAGCGATTCTCGTTTCAGGGACTATTACTCGCGGTTTCGTGCATTATTACTCAGTGTTTTGGGGACCCAGAGCGATTTCCATGATTGATGAACCCTGGGGTGTGTTTATGTGTCCGTCGTCAACACTCACAGCTTTGGCCAAATCTGACCCGTTTCGTGGACTATTACTCATCGTTTTCGGGTCCCGAAGCGATTTCCATAGTTGTTGAACCCCAAGGTGTGCTTATGTGTTGGTCATCAACACTCACACTTTTGGCCGATTCTGGCCCGTTTCATGCACTATTACTCGCCGTTTCGGGGTCCCGGAGTGATTTCCATGGTTATCAAACTCCAAGGTGCGCCTTACGTGTCGATCATCAACACTCGCAGTTTCGGCCGTTTCTAGCCCGTTTCATGGACTATTACTCGTCGTTTTGGGGTCCCAAAGCGATTCTCGTTTCATGGATTATTACTCACGGTTTCATGCACTATTACTCAGCGTTTTGGGGACCCAGAGCGATTTCTACGATTGATGAACCCCGGGGCGCGTTTATGTGTCCGTCGTCAACACTCACAGTTTTGTCCAATTCTGACCCGTTTCGTGGAATATTATTTACCGTTTTGGGGTCCCGAAGCGATTTCCATAGTTGTTCAACCCCAAGGTGTGCTTACATGTCGGTCATCAACAATCACAGTTCTGGCCGATTCTGGCCCATTTCTTGGACTATTACTCTGTATTGGGGTCCCGGAGTCATTTCCACGATGGACGAACCCCGGGGTGCGTTTACGTGTTGGTCTTCAACTCTCACAGTTTTGTCCTATTCTGACCCGTTTCATGGAATATTACTCAACGTTTTGGGGCCCCGAAGCGATTTTCATAGTTGTTGAACCCCAAGGTGTGCTTACGTGTTGGTCATCAACACTTGCAGTTTTGGCCGATTCTGGCCTGTTTCATGGACTATTACTCACCGTTATTGGGCCCCAAAGCGATTTCCATGGTTGTCGAGCTCCAGGGTGCGCTTATGTGTCGGTCATCAACAATCACAGTTCGGGCTAATTCTGGCCCGTTTCTTGGACTATTACTCTGTTTTGGGGTCCCGGAGTCATTTCCACGATTGACGAACCTCGGGGTGCGTTTACGTGTCGATCATCAACACTCACATATTTGGCCGATTCTTGTCCGTTTCGTGGACTATTACTTGCCGTTTTGGGGACCCAGAGCGATTTCCACGATTGATGAACCCGGGGGTGCGTTTATGTGTCAATTGTCAACACTCACAGTTTTGTCCAATTCTGACCCATTTCGTGGACTATTACTCATCGTTTTAGAGTCCCGAAGCGATTTCCATAGTTGTTGAACCCCAAGGTGTGTTTACGTGTTGATCATCAACACTCGCAGTTTTGGCCAATTCTGGCCCGCTTCATGCACTATTACTCACCATTTCGGGGTCCCGGAGTGATTTCCATGGTTATCGAACTCCAAGGTGCGCTTACGTGTCGATCATCAACACTCGCGGTTTCGGCCGTTTCTTGCCCGTTTCATGGACTATTACTCACCGTTTGGCGGTCCCAAAGCGATTCTCGTTTCATGGACTATTACTTGCGGTTTCGTGCACTATTACTCAGCGTTTTGGGGACCCAGAGCGATTTCCACGATTGATGAACCCCGGGGTGCGTTTATGTGTCCGTCGCCAACACTCACAGTTTTGCCCAATTCTGACCCGTTTTGTGGACTATTACTCACTGTTTTGGGGTCCCGAAGCGATTTCGACAGTTGTTGAACCCCAAGGTGTGCTTACGTGTCGGTCATCAGCAATCACAGTTTTGGCCGATTCTGGCCCGTTTCTTGGACTATTACTCTGTTTTGGGGTCCCCGAGTCATTTCCATGATTGACGAACCCCGGGGTGCGTTTATATGTCGGTCATCAACACTCACATATTTGGCTGATTCTTGTCCGTTTCGTGCACTATTACTCAGCGTTTTGGGAACCCAGAGTGATTTCCACGATTGATGAACCCCGGGATGCGTTTATGTGTTCGTCGTCAACTCTTACAGTTTTGTCCAATTCTGACCCGTTTCGTGGACTATTACTTAACGTTTTGGGGTCCCGAAGCAATTTTCATAGTTGTTGAACCCCAAGGTGTGCTTACGTGTTGGCCATCAACACTCGCAGTTTTGGCTGATTCTGGCCCGTTTCATGGACTATTACTCACCGTTTTGGGGTCCCAAAGCGATTTCCATGGTTGTCGAACTCCAAGGTGTGCTTACGTGTTGGTCATCAACACTCGCAGTTTTGGTCGATTCTGGCCCGTTTCATGGATTATTGCTCACTGTTTTGGGGTCCCAGAATGATTTCCATGGTTGTCGAACCCCGGGTGCGTTTACGTGCCTATCGTCAACACTCGTGGTTTTGGCCGATTCTGGCCCGTTTCATGGACTATTACTCACCGTTTTGGGGTCCCAAAGCGATTCTTGTTTAATGGACTATTACTCGCGGTTTCCTGCATTATTACTCAGTGTTTTGGGGACCCAGAGCAATTTCCACGATTGATGAACCCCGGGGTGCGTTTATGTGTCCGTCGTCAACACTCACAGCTTTGGCCAAATCCGACCCGTTTCGTGGACTATTACTCATCGTTTTCGGGTCCCGAAGCGATTTCCATAGTTGTTGAACCCCAAGCTGTGCTTACGTGTTGGTCATCAACACTCGCAGTTTTGGTCGATTCTGGCCCGTTTCACGGACTATTGCTCACTGTTTTGGGGTCCCGGAGTGATTTGCATGGTTGTCGAACCCCGGGTGCGTTTACGTGCCTATCGTCAACACTCGTGGTTTTGGTCGATTCTGGCCTGTTTCATGGATTATTACTCACCGTTTTGGTGTCCCAAAGCGATTCTCGTTTCAGGGACTATTACTCGCGGTTTCGTGCATTATTACTCAGTGTTTTGGGGACCCAGAGCGATTTCCATGATTGATGAACCCTGGGGTGTGTTTATGTGTCCGTCGTCTACACTCACAGCTTTGGCCAAATCTGACCCGTTTCGTGGACTATTACTCATCGTTTTCGGGTCCCGAAGCGATTTCCATAGTTGTTGAACCCCAAGGTGTGCTTATGTGTTGGTCATCAACACTCACAGTTTTGGCCGATTCTGGCCCGTTTCATGCACTATTACTCGCCGTTTCGGGGTCCCAGAGTGATTTCCATGGTTATCAAACTCCAAGGTGCGCCTTACGTGTCGATCATCAACACTCGCAGTTTCGGCCGTTTCTAGCCCGTTTCATGGACTATTACTCGTCGTTTTGGGGTCCCAAAGCTATTCTCGTTTCATGGATTATTACTCACGGTTTCATGCACTATTACTCAGCGTTTTGGGAACCCAGAGCGATTTCTACGATTGATGAACCCCGGGGCGCGTTTATGTGTCCGTCGTCAACACTCACAGTTTTGTCCAATTCTGACCCGTTTCGTGGAATATTATTAACCGTTTTGGGGTCCCGAAGCGATTTCCATAGTTGTTGAACCCCAAGGTGTGCTTACATGTCGGTCATCAACAATCACAGTTCTGGCCGATTCTGGCCCATTTCTTGGACTATTACTCTGTATTGGGGTCCCGGAGTCATTTCCACGATGGACGAACCCCGGGGTGCGTTTACGTGTTGGTCTTCAACTCTCACAGTTTTGTCCTATTCTGACCCGTTTCATGGAATATTACTCAACGTTTTGGGGCCCCGAAGCGATTTTCATAGTTGTTGAACCCCAAGGTGTGCTTACGTGTTGGTCATCAACACTTGCAGTTTTGGCCGATTCTGGCCTGTTTCATGGACTATTACTCACCGTTATTGGGCCCCAAAGCTATTTCCATGGTTGTCGAGCTCCAGGGTGCGCTTATGTGTCGGTCATCAACAATCACAGTTCGGGCTAATTCTGGCCCGTTTCTTGGACTATTACTCTGTTTTGGGGTCCCGGAGTCATTTCCACGATTGACGAACCTCGGGGTGCGTTTACGTGTCGATCATCAACACTCACATATTTGGCCGATTCTTGTCCGTTTCGTGGACTATTACTTGCCGTTTTGGGGACCCAGAGCGATTTCCACGATTGATGAACCCCGGGGTGCGTTTATGTGTCAATTGTCAACACTCACAGTTTTGTCCAATTCTGACCCATTTCGTGGACTATTACTCACCATTTCGGGGTCCCGGAGTGATTTCCATGGTTATCGAACTCCAAGGTGCGCTTACGTGTCGATCATCAACACTCGCGGTTTCGGCCGTTTCTTGCCTGTTTCATGGACTATTACTCACCGTTTGGCGGTCCCAAAGCGATTCTCGTTTCATGGACTATTACTTGCGGTTTCGTGCACTATTACTCAGCGTTTTGGGGACCCAGAGCGATTTCCACGATTGATGAACCCCGGGGTGCGTTTATGTGTCCGTCGCCAACACTCACAGTTTTGTCCAATTCTGACCCGTTTTGTGGACTATTATTCACTGTTTTGGGGTCCCGAAGCGATTTCGACAGTTGTTGAACCCCAAGGTGTGCTTACGTGTCGGTCATCAGCAATCACAGTTTTGGCCGATTCTGGCCCGTTTCTTGGACTATTACTCTGTTTTGGGGTCCCCGAGTCATTTCCATGATTGACGAACCCCGGGGTGCGTTTATATGTCGGTCATCAACACTCACATATTTGGCTGATTCTTGTCCGTTTCGTGCATTATTACTCAGCGTTTTGGGAACCCAGAGTGATTTCCACGATTGATGAACCCCGGGATGCGTTTATGTGTTCGTCGTCAACTCTTACAGTTTTGTCCAATTCTGACCCGTTTCATGGACTATTACTTAACGTTTTGGGGTCCCGAAGCAATTTTCATAGTTGTTGAACCCCAAGGTGTGCTTACGTGTTGGCCATCAACACTCGCAGTTTTGGCTGATTCTGGCCCGTTTCATGGACTATTACTCACCGTTTTGGGTTCCCAAAGCGATTTCCATGGTTGTCGAACTCCAAGGTGTGCTTACGTGTTGGTCATCAACACTCGCAGTTTTGGTCGATTCTGGCCCGTTTCATGGACTATTACTCACTGTTTTGGGGTCCCGGAGTGATTTCCATGGTTG
>NW_021284268.1:44561-45857 GCF_002162155.2 Triticum dicoccoides
GTTTCTTGGACTATTACTCTGTATTGGGGTCCCGGAGTCATTTCCACGATTGATGAACCCTGGGGTGCGTTTACGTGTCGGTCGTCAACTCTCACAGTTTTGTCCAATTCTGACCCGTTTCGTGGACTATTACTCAGCGTTTTGGGGTCCCAAAGCGATTTTCATAGTTGTTGAACCCCAAGTTGTGCTTACGTGTTGGTCATCAACACTCGTAGTTTTGGCCGATTCTGGCCCGTTTCATGGACTATTACTCACCGTTTTGGGGTCCCAAAGCGATTTCCATGGTTGTCGAACTCCAAGGTGTGCTTACGTGTTGGTCATCAACACTCGCCATTTAGGCCGATTCTGGCCCTTTTCATGGACAGTTGCTCACTGTTTTGGGGTCCCAGAGTGATTTGCATGGTTGTCGAACCCCGGGTGCGTTTACATGTCTGTCGTCAACATTCGCGGTTTTAGCCGTTTCTGGCCCATTTCATGGACTATTACTCACCGTTTTTGGGCCCCAAAGCGATTTCCATGGTTGTCGAACTCCAAGGCGCGCTTATGTGTCGGTCATCAACAATCACAGTTCGGCCTGATTTTGGCCTGTTTCTTGGACTATTACTCTGTTTTGGGGTCCCGGAGTCATTTCCACGATTGACGAATCTCGGGGTGCGTTTACGTGTCGATCATCAACACTCACATATTTGGCCGATTCTTGTCCGTTTCGTGGACTATTACTCACCGTTTTGGGGACCCAGAGCGATATGCACGATTGATGAACCCCGGGGTGCGTTTATGTGTCAGTTGTCAACACTCACAGTTTGTTCCAATTGTGACCCGTTTCGTGGACTATTACTCATCGTTTTCGGGTCCCGAAGCGATTTCCATAGTTGTTGAACCCCAAAGTGTGTTTACGTGTTGATCATCAACACTCGCAGTTTTGGCCGATTCTGGCCCGCTTCATGCACCATTACTCACCATTTCGGGGTCCCGGAGTGATTTCCATGGTTATCGAACTCCAAGGTGCGCTTATGTGTCGACCATCAACACTCGTGGTTTTGGCCGATTCTGGCCCGTTTCATGGACTATTACTCACCGTTTTTGGGTCCCAAAGCGATTCTCGTTTCATGGACTATTACTCGCGGTTTCGTGCATTATTACTCAGCGTTTTGGGGACCCAGAGCAATTTTCATGATTGATGAACCCCGGGGTGTGTTTATGTGTTCGTCGTCAACACTCACAGCTTTGGCCAAATCTGACCCGTTTCGCGGACTATTACTCATCGTTTTCGGGTCCCGAAGCGATTTCCATAGT
>NW_021284268.1:47898-51532 GCF_002162155.2 Triticum dicoccoides
GGTTATCGAACTCCAAGGTGCGCTTACGTGTCGATCATCAACACTCGCGGTTCGGCCGGTTCTGGCCCGTTTCATGGACTATTACTCGTCGTTTTGGGGTCCCAAAGCGATTCTCGTTTCATGGATTATTACTTGCGGTTTCGTGCACTATTACTCAATGTTTTGGGGACCCAGAGCGATTTCCATGATTGATGAACCCCGGGGTGCGTTTATGTGTCCGTCGTCAACAGTCACAGTTTTGTCCTATTCTGACCCGTTTCGTGGACTATTATTCACCGTTTTGGGGTCCCGAAGCGATTTCCATAGTTGTTGAACCCCAAGGTGTGCTTACGTGTCAGTCATCATCGATCACAGTTTTGGCCAATTCTGAACCGTTCCGTGGACTATTAGTCAATGTTTTGGGGTCCCGAAGCGATTTTCATAGTTGTTGAACCCCAAGGTGTGCTTACGTGTTGGTCATCAACACTTGTAGTTTTGGCCGATTCTGGCCCGTTTCATGGACTATTACTCACCGTTTTGGGGTCCCAAAGCGATTTCCATTGTTGTCGAACTCCAAGGTGTGCTTACGTGTTGGTCATCAACACTCGCAGTTTTGGCTGATTCTGGCCCGTTTCATGGACAATTGCTCACTGTTTTGGGGTCCCGGAGTGATTTCCATGGTTGAGGAACCCCGGGTGCGTTTACGTGTCTGTCGTCAACATTCGCGGTTTTAGCCGATTCTGGCCCGTGTCATGGATTATTACTCACCGTTTTCGGGCCCCAAAGCGATTTCCATGGTTGTCGAACAACAAGGCGCGCTTATGTGTCGGTCATCAACAATCACAGTTCGGGCTGATTCTGGCCTGTTTTTTGGACTATTACTCTGTTTTGGGGTCCCGGAGTCATTTCCACGATTGACGAACCTCGGGATGCGTTTACATGTCGATCATCAACACTGACATATTTGGCCGATTCTTGTCCGTTTCTGGACTATTACTCACTGTTTTCGGCACCCGGAGCGATTTCCACGATTGATGAACCCCGGGGTGCGTTTATGTGTCAGTCGTCAAAACTCACAGTTTTGTCCAATTCTGACCCGTTTCGTGGACTATTACTCATCGTTTTCGGGTCCCGAAGCGATTTCCATAGTTGTTGAACCCCAAGGTGTGCTTACGTGTTGGTCATCAACACTCGCAGTTTTGGCCGATTCTGGCCCATTTCATGGACTATTACTCACCGTTTTGGGGTCCCAAAGTGATTTCCATGGTTGTCGAACTCCAAGGTGCGCTTACATGTCGATCATCAACACTCGCGGTTTCGGCCTTTCCTGGCCCGTTTCATGGACTATTAGTCATCGTTTTGGGGTCCCAAAGCGATTCATGTTTCATGGAATATTACTCGTGGTTTCGTGCACAATTACTCAGCGTTTTGGGGACCCAGAGCGATTTCTACGATTGATGAACCCCGGGGACCGTTTATGTGTCCATCGTCAACACTCACAGTTTTGTCCAATTCTTACCCGTTTCGTGGACTATTATCACCAATTTGGGGTCCCAAAGAGATTTCCATAGTTGTTGAACCCCAAGGTGTGCTTACGTGTTGGTCATCAACAATCACACTTTTGGCCGATTTTGGCCCGTTTCTTGGACTATTACTCTGTTTTGAGGTCCCGGAGTGTGTTTACATGTCGGTCATCAACACTCACATATTTGGACGATTCTTGTCCGTTTCATGCACTATTACTCAGCGTTTTGGGGACCCAGAGCGATTTCCACGATTGATGAACGTCGGGATGCGTTTATGTGTCCGTCGTCAACTCTCACAGTTTTGTCCAATTCTGACCCGGTTCGTGGACTATTACTAAACGTTTTGGGGTCCTGAAGCGATTTCCATAGTTGTTGAACCCCAAGGTGTGCTTACGTGTTGGTCATCAACACTCGCAGTTTTGCCCGATTCTGGCCCATTTCATGCACTATTACTCACCTTTTTGGGGTCCCTGAGTGATTTCCATGGTTATCGAACTCCAAGGTGCGCTTATGTGTCGATCATCAACACTCGCGGTTCGGCCGGTTCTGGCCCGTTTCCTGGACTATTACTCACCGTTTTGGGGTCCCAAAGCGATTTCCATGGTTGTCGAACTCCAAGGTGTACTTACGTGTTGGTCATCAACACTCGCAGTTTTGGTCGATTCTGGCCCGTTTCATGGACTATTGCTCATTGTTTTGGGGTCCTGGAGTGATTTCCATGGTTGTCGAACCCCGGGTGCGTTTACGTGCCTATCATCAACACTCGTGGTTTTGGCTGATTCTGGCCCGTTTCATGGACTATTACTCACCGTTTTGGGGTCCCAAAGCGATTCTCGTTTCATGGACTATTACTCGCGGTTTCGTGCATTATTACTCAGCGTTTTGGGGACCCATAGCGATTTCCACGATTGATGAACCCCGGGGTGCGTTTATGTGTCTGTCGACAACACTCACAGCTTTGGACAAATCACACCCGTTTCGTGGACTATTACTTATCGTCTTTGGGTCCCGAAGCGACTTCCATAGTTGTTCAACCCCAAGGTGTGCTTACGTGTTGGTCATCAACACTCGCAGTTTTGCCCGATTTTGGCCCATTTCATGCACTATTACTCACCGTTTTGGGGTCCCTGAGTGATTTCCATGGTTATCGAACTCCAAGGTGCGCTTACGTGTCGATCATCAACACTCGCGGTTCGGCCGGTTCTGGCCCGTTTCATGGACTATTACTCGTCGTTTTGGGGTCCCAAAGCGATTCTCGTTTCATGGATTATTACTTGCGGTTTCGTGCACTATTACTCAATGTTTTGGGGACCCAGAGCGATTTCCATGATTGATGAACCCCGGGGTGCGTTTATGTGTCCGTCGTCAACAGTCACAGTTTTGTCCTATTCTGACCCGTTTCGTGGACTATTATTCACCGTTTTGGGGTCCCGAAGCGATTTCCATAGTTGTTGAACCCCAAGGTGTGCTTACGTGTCAGTCATCATCGATCACAGTTTTGGCCAATTCTGAACCGTTCCGTGGACTATTAGTCAATGTTTTGGGGTCCCGAAGCGATTTTCATAGTTGTTGAACCCCAAGGTGTGCTTACGTGTTGGTCATCAACACTTGTAGTTTTGGCCGATTCTGGCCCGTTTCATGGACTATTACTCACCGTTTTGGGGTCCCAAAGCGATTTCCATTGTTGTCGAACTCCAAGGTGTGCTTACGTGTTGGTCATCAACACTCGCAGTTTTGGCTGATTCTGGCCCGTTTCATGGACAATTGCTCACTGTTTTGGGGTCCCGGAGTGATTTCCATGGTTGAGGAACCCCGGGTGCGTTTACGTGTCTGTCGTCAACATTCGCGGTTTTAGCCGATTCTGGCCCGTGTCATGGATTATTACTCACCGTTTTCGGGCCCCAAAGCGATTTCCATGGTTGTCGAACAACAAGGCGCGCTTATGTGTCGGTCATCAACAATCACAGTTCGGGCTGATTCTGGCCTGTTTTTTGGACTATTACTCTGTTTTGGGGTCCCGGAGTCATTTCCACGATTGACGAACCTCGGGATGCGTTTACATGTCGATCATCAACACTGACATATTTGGCCGATTCTTGTCCGTTTCTGGACTATTACTCACTGTTTTC
>NW_021284268.1:54906-60908 GCF_002162155.2 Triticum dicoccoides
AAGCGATTTCCATTGTTGTCGAACTCCAAGGTGTGCTTACGTGTTGGTCATCAACACTCGCAGTTTTGGCTGATTCTGGCCCGTTTCATGGACAATTGCTCACTGTTTTGGGGTCCCGGAGTGATTTCCATGGTTGAGGAACCCCGGGTGCGTTTACGTGTCTGTCGTCAACATTCGCGGTTTTAGCCGATTCTGGCCCGTGTCATGGATTATTACTCACCGTTTTCGGGCCCCAAAGCGATTTCCATGGTTGTCGAACAACAAGGCGCGCTTATGTGTCGGTCATCAACAATCACAGTTCGGGCTGATTCTGGCCTGTTTTTTGGACTATTACTCTGTTTTGGGGTCCCGGAGTCATTTCCACGATTGACGAACCTCGGGATGCGTTTACATGTCGATCATCAACACTGACATATTTGGCCGATTCTTGTCCGTTTCTGGACTATTACTCACTGTTTTCAGCACCCGGAGCGATTTCCACGATTGATGAACCCCGGGGTGCGTTTATGTGTCAGTCGTCAAAACTCACAGTTTTGTCCAATTCTGACCCGTTTCGTGGACTATTACTCATCGTTTTCGGGTCCCGAAGCGATTTCCATAGTTGTTGAACCCCAAGGTGTGCTTACGTGTTGGTCATCAACACTCGCAGTTTTGGCCAATTCTGGCCCGCTTCATGCTCTATTACTCACCATTTCGGGGTCCCGGAGTGATTTCCATGGTTATCGAACTCCAAGGTGCGGTTATGTGTCGATCATCAACAATCCGGGTTCGGCCATTTCTTGCCCATTTCATGGACTATTACTCACCGTTTTGGGGTCCCAAAGCGATTCTCGTTTCATGGACTATTACTCACGGTTTCCTGCACTATTACTCAGCATTTTGGGGACCCAGAGCGATTTCCACGATTAATGAACCCCGGGGTGCGTTTATGTGTCCGTCGTCAACACTCACAGTTTTGTCCAATTCTGACCCGTTTTGTGGACTAGTATTCATCATTTTGGGGTCCCGAAGCGATTTCCATAGTTGTTTAACCCCAAGGTGTGCTTACGTGTCGGTCATCAACAATCATAGTTTTGGCCGATTCTGGCCCAGTTCTTGGACTATTACTCTGTTTTGGGGTCCCAGAGTCATTTCCACGATTGACGAACCCCGGGGTGCATTTACAAGTCGGTCATCAACACTCACATATTTGGCCGATTCTTGTCCGTTTCGTGCACTATTACTCAGCGTTTTGGGGACCGAGAGCGATTTCCACGATTGATGAACCCCGGGATGCGTTTATGTGTCTGTCGTCAACTCTCAAAGTTTTGTCCAATTCTGACCCGTTTCGTGGACTATTACTCAATGTTTTGGTGTCCTGAAGCGATTTTCATAGTTGTTGAACCCCAAGGTGTGCTTACGTGTTGGTCATCAACACTCGCAGTTTTGGCCAATTCTGGCCCGCTTCATGCTCTATTACTCACCATTTCGGGGTCCCGGAGTGATTTCCATGGTTATCGAACTCCAAGGTGCGGTTACGTGTCGATCATCAACAATCCCGGTTTCGGCCATTTCTTGCCCATTTCATGGACTATTACTCACCGTTTTGGGGTCCCAAAGCGATTCTCGTTTCATGGACTATTACTCACGGTTTCCTGCACTATTACTCAGCATTTTGGGGACCCAGAGCGATTTCCACGATTAATGAACCCCGGGGTGCGTTTATGTGTCCGTCGTCAACACTCACAGTTTTGTCCCATTCTGACCCGTTTTGTGGACTATTATTCATCATTTTGGGGTCCCGAAGCGATTTCCATAGTTGTTTAACCCCAAGGTGTGCTTACGTGTCGGTCATCAACAATCATAGTTTTGGCCGATTCTGGCCCAGTTCTTGGACTATTACTCTGTTTTGGGGTCCCAGAGTCATTTCCACGATTGACGAACCCCGGGGTGCATTTACAAGTCGGTCATCAACACTCACATATTTGGCCGATTCTTGTCCGTTTCGTGCACTATTACTCAGCGTTTTGGGGACCGAGAGCGATTTCCACGATTGATGAACCCCGGGATGCGTTTATGTGTCTGTCGTCAACTCTCAAAGTTTTGTCCAATTCTGACCCGTTTCGTGGACTATTACTCAATGTTTTGGTGTCCTGAAGCGATTTTCATAGTTGTTGAACCCCAAGGTGTGCTTACGTGTTGGTCATCAACACTCGCAGTTTTGGCTGATTCTGGCCCGTTTCATGGACAATTGCTCACTGTTTTGGGGTCCCGGAGTGATTTCCATGGTTGAGGAACCCCGGGTGCGTTTACGTGTCTGTCGTCAACATTCGCGGTTTTAGCCGATTCTGGCCCGTGTCATGGATTATTACTCACCGTTTTCGGGCCCCAAAGCGATTTCCATGGTTGTCGAACAACAAGGCGCGCTTATGTATCGGTCATCAACAATCACAGTTCGGGCTGATTCTGGCCTGTTTTTTGGACTATTACTCTGTTTTGGGGTCCCGGAGTCATTTCCACGATTGACGAACCTCGGGATGCGTTTACATGTCGATCATCAACACTGACATATTTGGCCGATTCTTGTCCGTTTCTGGACTATTACTCACTGTTTTCGGCACCCGGAGCGATTTCCACGATTGATGAACCCCGGGGTGCGTTTATGTGTCAGTCGTCAAAACTCACAGTTTTGTCCAATTCTGACCCGTTTCGTGGACTATTACTCATCGTTTTCGGGTCCCGAAGCGATTTCCATAGTTGTTGAACCCCAAGGTGTGCTTACGTGTTGGTCATCAACACTCGCAGTTTTGGCCAATTCTGGCCCGCTTCATGCTCTATTACTCACCATTTCGGGGTCCCGGAGTGATTTCCATGGTTATCGAACTCCAAGGTGCGGTTACGTGTCGATCATCAACAATCCCGGTTTCGGCCATTTCTTGCCCATTTCATGGACTATTACTCACCGTTTTGGGGTCCCAAAGCGATTCTCGTTTCATGGACTATTACTCACGGTTTCCTGCACTATTACTCAGCATTTTGGGGACCCAGAGCGATTTCCACGATTAATGAACCCCGGGGTGCGTTTATGTGTCCGTCGTCAACACTCACAGTTTTGTCCAATTCTGACCCGTTTTGTGGACTATTATTCATCATTTTGGGGTCCCGAAGCGATTTCCATAGTTGTTTAACCCCAAGGTGTGCTTACGTGTCGGTCATCAACAATCACAGTTTTGGCCGATTCTGGCCCAGTTCTTGGACTATTACTCTGTTTTGGGGTCCCAGAGTCATTTCCACGATTGACGAACCCCGGGGTGCATTTACAAGTCGGTCATCAACACTCACATATTTGGCCGATTCTTGTCCGTTTCGTGCACTATTACTCAGTGTTTTGGGGACCGAGAGCGATTTCCATGATTGATGAACCCCGGGATGCGTTGATGTGTCCGTCGTCAACTCTCAAAGTTTTGTCCAATTCTCGCCCGTTTCGTGGACTATTACTCAATGTTTTGGGGTCCTGAAGCGATTTTCATAGTTGTTGAACCCCAAGGTGTGCTTACGTGTTGGTCATCAACACTCACAGTTTTGTCCAATTCTGACCCGTTTCATGGACTATTACTCATCGTTTTCGGGTCCCGAAGCGATTTCCATAGTTGTTGAACCCCAAGGTGTGCTTACGTGTTGGTCATCAACACTCGCTGTTTTGGTCGATTCTGGCTCGTTTCATGGACTATTACTCACCGTTTTGGGGTCCCAAAGTGATTTCCATGGTTGTCGAACTCCAAGGTGTGCTTACGTGTTGGTCATCAACACTCGCAGGTTTGGTCGATTCTGGCCCGTTTCATGGATTATTGCTCACTGTTTTGGGGTCCCAGAGTGATTTCCATGGTTGTCGAACCCCGGGTGCGTTTACATGTCGATCATCAACACTCACATATTTGGCCGATTCTTGTCCGTTTTTGGACTATTACTCACTATTTTGGGCACCCGGAGCGATTTCCACGATTGATGAACCCCGGGGTGCGTTTATGTGTCAGTCGTCAACACTCACAGTTTTGTCCAATTCTGACCCGTTTCGTGGACTATTACTCATCGTTTTCGGGTCCCGAAGCGATTTCCATAGTTGTTGAACCCCAAGGTGTGCTTATGTGTTGGTCATCAACACTCGCAGTTTTGTCCAATTCTGGCCCGCTTCATGCTCTATTACTCACCATTTCGGGGTCCCAGAGTGATTTCCATGGTTATCGAACTCCAAGGTGCGGTTACGTGTCGATCATCAACAATCCCGGTTTCGGCCATTTCTTGCCCATTTCATGGACTATTACTCACCGTTTTGGGGTCCCAAAGCGATTCTCGTTTCATGGACTATTACTCACGGTTTCCTGCACTATTACTCAGCATTTTGGGGACCCAGAGCGATTTCCACGATTAATGAACCCCGGGGTGCGTTTATGTGTCCGTCGTCAACACTCACAGTTTTGTCCAATTCTGACCCGTTTTGTGGACTATTATTCATCATTTTGGGGTCCCGAAGCGATTTCCATAGTTGTTTAACCCCAAGGTGTGCTTACGTGTCGGTCATCAACAATCATAGTTTTGGCCGATTCTGGCCCAGTTCTTGGACTATTACTCTGTTTTGGGGTCCCAGAGTCATTTCCACGATTGACGAACCCCGGGGTGCATTTACAAGTCGGTCATCAACACTCACATATTTGGCTGATTCTTGTCCGTTTCGTGCACTATTACTCAGCGTTTTGGGGACCGAGAGCGATTTCCACGATTGATGAACCCCGGGATGCGTTTATGTGTCTGTCGTCAACTCTCAAAGTTTTGTCCAATTCTGACCCGTTTCGTGGACTATTACTCAATGTTTTGGTGTCCTGAAGCGATTTTCATAGTTGTTGAACCCCAAGGTGTGCTTACGTGTTGGTCATCAACACTCGCAGTTTTGGCCGATTCTGGCCCGTTTCATGGAATATTACTCACCGTTTTGGGGTCCCAAAGTGATTTCCATGGTTGTCGAACTCCAAGGTGTGCTTACGTGTTGGTCATCAACACTCGCAGTTTTGGCTGATTCTGGCCCATTTCATGGACAATTGCTCACTGTTTTGGGGTCCCGGAGTGATTTCCATGGTTGATGAACCCCGGGTGCGTTTACGTGTCTGTCGTCAACATTCGCGGTTTTAGCCGATTCTGGCCCGTGTCATGGATTATTACTCACCGTTTTCGGGCCCCAAAGCGATTTCCATGGTTGTCGAACAACAAGGCGTGCTTATGTGTCGGTCATCAACAATCACAGTTCGGGCTGATACTGGCCTGTTTTTTGGACTATTACTCTGTTTTGGGGTCCCGGAGTCATTTCCACGATTGACGAACCTCGGGGTGCGTTTACATGTCGATCATCAACACTGACATATTTGGCCGATTCTTGTCCGTTTCTGGACTATTACTCACTGTTTTCGGCACCCGGAGCGATTTCCACGATTGATGAACCCCGGGGTGCGTTTATGTGTCAGTCGTCAACACTCACAGTTTTGTCCAATTCTGACCCGTTTCATGGACTATTACTCATCGTTTTCGGGTCCCGAAGCGATTTCCATAGTTGTTGAACCCCAAGGTGTGCTTACGTGTTGGTCATCAACACTCGCTGTTTTGGTCGATTCTGGCTCGTTTCATGGACTATTACTCACCGTTTTGGGGTCCCAAAGTGATTTCCATGGTTGTCGAACTCCAAGGTGTGCTTACGTGTTGGTCATCAACACTCGCAGGTTTGGTCGATTCTGGCCCGTTTCATGGATTATTGCTCACTGTTTTGGGGTCCCAGAGTGATTTCCATGGTTGTCGAACCCCGGGTGCGTTTACATGTCGATCATCAACACTCACATATTTGGCCGATTCTTGTCCGTTTTTGGACTATTACTCACTATTTTGGGCACCCGGAGCGATTTCCACGATTGATGAACCCCGGGGTGCGTTTATGTGTCAGTCGTCAACACTCACAGTTTTGTCCAATTCTGACCCGTTTC
>NW_021284269.1:0-1104 GCF_002162155.2 Triticum dicoccoides
GCAGTGTTGGAAATATGCCCTAGAGGCAATAATAAAAGCATTATTATTATATTTCCTTGTTCATGATAATTGTCTTTATTCATGCTATAATTGTGTTATCCGGAAATCGTAATACATGTGTGAATAACAGACACCAACATGTCCCTAGTGAGCCTCTAGTTGACTAGCTCGTTGATCAACAGATAGTCATGGTTTCCTGACTATGGACACTGGATGTCATTGATAATGAGATCACATCATTGGGAGAATGATGTGATGGACAAGACCCAATCCTAAACATAGCACAAGATCGTATAGTTCGTTTGCTAGAGTTTTCCTATGTCAAAGTATCTTTTCCTTAGACCATGAGATCGTGTAACTCCCGGATACCGTAGGAGTGCTTTGGGTATGCCAAACGTCACAACGTAACTGGGTGACTATAAAGGTAGACTACGGGTATCTCTGAAAGTGTCTGTTGGGTGACATGGATCAAGACTGGGATTTGTCACTCCGTATGACGGAGAGGTATCACTGGGCCCACTCGGTAATGCATCATCATAATGAGCTCAGAGTGACCAAGTGTCTGGTCACGGGATCATGCATTACGGTACGAGTAAAGTGACTTGCCGGTAACGAGATTGAACGAGGTATTGGGATACCGACGATCGAATCTCGTGAAAGTAACATATCGATAGACAAAGGGAATAGCGTACGGGATTGATTAAATCCTCGACATCGTGGTTCATCCGATGAGATCATCGTGGAGCATGTGGGAGCCAACATGGGTATCCAGATCCCGCTGTTGGTTATTGACCGGAGAGTCGTCTCGGTCATGTCTGCTTGTCTCCCGAACCCGTAGGGTCTACACACTTAAGGTTCGGTGACGCTAGGGTTATGAAGATATGTATATGCAGAAACCCGAATGTTGTTCGGAGTCCCGGATGAGATCCCGGACGTCACGAGGAGTTCCGGAATGGTCCGGAGGTAAAGAATTATATATAGGAAGTGCTATTTCAGGCATCGGGACAAGTTTCGGGGTTATCGGTATTGTACCGGGACCACCGGAAGGGTCCCGGGGGTCCACCGGGTGGGGCCACCTGTCCCGGGGGGCCACATGGGCTGTAG
>NW_021284270.1:0-1004 GCF_002162155.2 Triticum dicoccoides
ATGTGTACTTTGCTAGTACTCCTAGTAGCACCAGGGTATTAGATACCGGTTCGGTTGCTAAGTGTTAGTAACTCGAAACAAAAGGCTACGGAATAAACGGAGACTAGCTAAAGGTGAGCTGACGATATGTGTTGGAAGTTTTTCCAAGCTTGATATGATCAAGCATCGCACGCTCCCTCTACCAAAGAGATTGGTGTTAAACCTAAATAATTGTTATTTGGTGTTTGCGTTGAGCATAGACATGATTGGATTACGTCTATCGCAATACGGTTATTCATTTAAGGAGAATAATGGTTACTCTGTTTATTTGAATAATACCTTCAATGGTCTTACACCTAAAATGAATGGTTTATTAAATCTCGATCGTAGTGATACACATGTTCATGCCAAAAGATATAAGATAGTAATGATAGTACCACCTACTTGTGGCACTGCCACTTAAGTCATATCGGTATAAAACGCATGAAGAGGCTCCATGTTGATGGATCTTTGGACTCACTCATTTTTGAAAGGTTTGAGACATGCGAACCATGTCTATTGATGTATATGCATGAAGAAACTCCATGCAAATGGACCGTTTGGACTCACTTGATTTTGAATCACTTGGGACATGCAAATCATACCACACGGGCAAGATGACTGAAAAGCCTCGTTTTCAGTAAGATGGAACAAGATAGCAACTTGTTGGAAGTAATACATTTTGATGTGTACAGTCCAATGAGTGCTGAGGCATGTAGTGGATATTGTTATGTTCTTACTTCACAGATAATTTGAGTGGATGTTGAGTACATTTACTTGATGAATCATGAGTCTGAATTATTGAAAGGTTCAAGTAATTTCAGGGTGAAGTTGAAAGATCGTCGTGACAAGAGGATAAAATATCTATGATATGATCATAGAGATGAATATCTGAATTACGAGTTTGGCACAGAATTAAGACATTGTGGAAATAGTTTCACAACTAATACAGCCTGGAACACCATAGTGTGATGGTGTGTCCGAAC
>NW_021284271.1:0-2203 GCF_002162155.2 Triticum dicoccoides
TAAGATGACCCCATCGATTCTTGGTTGTACATTTGTCTCTATCTTTAGGAACAATATGTTGTTCTGTCCATCGACATGAACAATTGTCCATGCATCTCGTCTCGCCAGCTTAAGCGATCTTGACCATAACGCGAAAAAAATAATCTTTATCGTCTCAAATCTGCGACGGTCAGCGTTCAGCATTCAGCCACCTCGCACCTCTTTGTTGTTGGACATCCAATTTAAATTTAAGATTTGCATCAGTCTTAAGTCGTGCATGTGATACGTACCTACACTTGTTGTTGGACATCCAATTTAAATCCGGTTCAGTTAAGACTGGCATACTCATGCAAACGTACGCGGTATGCACATGGTTCAATGCTATGTATGTTTCTAGTATTTAGAACACAACATCTGCTCAAGCTTATAAAAATGGTCTCTCACCTCCTTGCCTACGTGAGGTCAGTGGCGGAGTCAGAACTATTGTGAAGCCTGGGCAAGCTTGAGCCTAAATGTATAACTTGGAAATCAAAATCGATCGTCCAATACACAATATATAAAATAGCTACTCCCTGGTGTAGGTGTACCCACATGAACAGTAAATTCAGAAAAAAAAATTAGAAAAACACTGTTTTTTTTTGCAACAAGATCAAATGTTTTAGCTTTTTGCTAAATTTCATGAGCAAATAACATTCATGGAGCCCTCACAAAAAAAACGGCTCAAAAGTGCATGGAACTTTGAACACTAATTTGGTTATGTTTAGTGAGTGCTCCTCGAATGTTATTTGTGGACAAAAATTTGCAAGAAGCTAAAACTTTTGATAATGTTTGATGTCCCAAAATTTCAGATATTTTAGTTTTGTGTTTTTTTCTTCTTAATTTACTGTCCATGGAGGGTTTAGGAGCACCCTATAGTAGATAATCCAATCTCACCAAACTTCGGCATACCCAGCTTTCGACTAAGAGAGATTCATCGAGTTCCTTCCCCCAGATACTTGGCAAGGTCTTTGAGTGTCAAAATGAGGTCCTAGGAAAAATAAAGTAGGTTGACGGCCAGCCAACGGATACGACGCTTGCCACATGACACGTTGTGTTTGTCAAGTACCTTTGGTACCATACTCGGCGAAGACGGGACAACTGAAGAGTGCGTGTGTCCTCAATGTTTGCCAAGTCAAGTCTTGGGCAAAATGTTCATGGGTTTGTCGAGTGGCTACCACACGATACTAGGTGAGCCCGGGCAAGTGCCCGAGGTGGTCGGGCTCTGTCTCCGCCACTGCGTGAGGTGGAACTAAACCACATGTCATGTGTTGCTGTTTCTTACTACTTTTGTTTTGAGAAGGTTCTTACTACAGTTATGTACTCCACATGACTATCGGCGTGGGCACAATTAATGGGCCACATGGGTTGCTCTTTGTTCGTCACCACAGACCTGCATTGAGTAATACTACTAACTAGATCGGGATTGCGCCTTGGCGCAAGGGTGCCGGTCCAAATGTTTTGGTCAAGGAGGCAATGTTGTTGTTTGGCTCACCACGGTGACCCAGCGACTAAAACCTCAATATAACAATGCGTTCGGAACAACCAAATGAATTAAAATAACCTCACAATAAATGTGTTCAGTATATATCACAAAAACTACAAAGATATATCAAGAGCAAGGTATAGTTGCTGCCCATGATGACTGAATTGAATATAGGGTATACAGATTAAATATATACCAAAAGCAAAGTGTAGTTGTTACCAAGAATAACCGCAATTTCACTATAGATAATAAAGAAAAAATTTGTACCAAAAGCAAGCCAAATGTTTGCCAAGGACAACTAATTTGTATCGAGTGGTACAAAACATAAAGACATAAATTATATAAAATAATGCCAAGTAGTTCATATCAGGAACTGTAAGAATAAGTGTTACATGAGATGTTGTATCTGCTCATAAACACAATGAGATAACAGACAATTGGAAACGATGCTCTAGAAACATCGATATCTACGGTACGTTATAGCTGATCACTACTGATAACTCTACTTCCTCTTTCCACGTTCTGAGGCGAAGCCAGCGCAATTAGTAGTGGACAATACTTGACAGGTGTCATCATGATAATATGAACGCTCTATAAATAATATTAGCATTAGCTCATGATATTAGGCACTACAAAATTCGGATAGATGGCATATTGAGATTGAAAATAAAT
Source organism: Triticum dicoccoides (assembly GCF_002162155.2). Lineage (NCBI taxonomy): Eukaryota > Viridiplantae > Streptophyta > Magnoliopsida > Poales > Poaceae > Triticum > Triticum dicoccoides. The sequence continues at coordinate 2,174 of NW_021284271.1, forward strand.
CTGTAACATTGTGCCTGCAGAGTATAAATA
>NW_021284272.1:0-1263 GCF_002162155.2 Triticum dicoccoides
CACCTCACGCAGTGGCGGAGACAGAGCCCGACCACCTCGGGCACTTGCCCGGGCTCACCTAGTATCGTGTGGTAGCCACTCGACAAACCCATGAACATTTTGCCCAAGACTTGACTTGGCAAACATTGAGGACACACGCACTCTTCAGTTGTCCCGTCTTCGCCGAGTATGGTACCAAAGGTACTTGACAAACACAACGTGTCATGTGGCAAGCGTCGTATCCGTTGGCTGGCCGTCAACCTACTTTATTTTTCCTAGGACCTCATTTTGACACTCAAAGACCTTGCCAAGTATCTGGGGGAAGGAACTCGATGAATCTCTCTTAGTCGAAAGCTGGGTATGCCGAAGTTTGGTGAGATTGGATTATCTACTATAGGGTGCTCCTAAACCCTCCATGGACAGTAAATTAAGAAGAAAAAAACACAAAACTAAAATATCTGAAATTTTGGGACATCAAACATTATCAAAAGTTTTAGCTTCTTGCAAATTTTTGTCCACAAATAACATTCGAGGAGCACTCACTAAACATAACCAAATTAGTGTTCAAAGTTCCATGCACTTTTGAGCCGTTTTTTTTGTGAGGGCTCCATGAATGTTATTTGCTCATGAAATTTAGCAAAAAGCTAAAACATTTGATCTTGTTGCAAAAAAAAACAGTGTTTTTCTAAAATTTTTTCTGAATTTACTGTTCATGTGGGTACACCTACACCAGGGAGTAGCTATTTTATATATTGTGTATTGGACGATCGATTTTGATTTCCAAGTTATACATTTAGGCTCAAGCTTGCCCAGGCTTCACAAAAGTTCTGACTCCGCCACTGACCTCACGTAGGCAAGGAGGTGAGAGACCATTTTTATAAGCTTGAGCAGATGTTGTGTTCTAAATACTAGAAACATACATAGCATTGAACCATGTGCATACCGCGTACGTTTGCATGAGTATGCCAGTCTTAACTGAACCGGATTTAAATTGGATGTCCAACAACAAGTGTAGGTACGTATCACATGCACGACTTAAGACTGATGCAAATCTTAAATTTAAATTGGATGTCCAACAACAAAGAGGTGCGAGGTGGCTGAATGCTGAACGCTGACCGTCGCAGATTTGAGACGATAAAGATTATTTTTTTCGCGTTATGGTCAAGATCGCTTAAGCTGGCGAGACGAGATGCATGGACAATTGTTCATGTCGATGGACAGAACAACATATTGTTCCTAAAGATAGAGACAAATGTACAACCAAGAATCGATGGGGTCATCTTA
>NW_021284273.1:0-1171 GCF_002162155.2 Triticum dicoccoides
GGAGTATTACTCAATTTTGGGGTCTCGAAGCGATTTCGATGGTTGTCAAACCCCGGGGTGCGTTTACATGTTAGTCATCAACACTCACAAATTTGGCCAATTCTGGTCCGTCTCTTGGACTATTACTCACCATTTTCGAGTCCCGAAGTGATTTCCACGCTTAACGAACCCCGGGTGCGTTTACGTGTCGGTAATCAACACTCACAATTTTGGCCGATTCTGGTCCACTTCGTGCACTATTACTCAGCGTTTTGGGGTCCCAAAGCGATTTCCATGATTGACGATCCTCGGGGTGCATTTACATGTCCATCATCGACACTCACAGTATTGGCCAATTCTGTCCCGTTTCATGGACTATTACTCACCGTTTTGGGGTCCCGAAGCGATTTTCATAGTTGTTGAACCCCAAGGTGCGATTACGTGTCGGTCATGAACACTCGCAGGTTTGGCTGATTCTGGCCTGTTTCGTGGACTATTACTCACTGTTTTGGGGTCCAGGGGTGATTTCCACAATTAACGAACCCTGGGATGCGTTACGTGTCGATCATCAACACTCACGCTTGTTGTCGATTCTGACATGTTTCGTGGACTATTACTCACCGTTTTGGGGTCCCAAACCGATTCCAATGATTGTCGAACCCCAAGGTGCGCTTACGTGTCGGTCATCCACACACGCGGTTTTTGTCCATGCTGACCCGTATCATGGACTATTACTCAGTTTTGGGGTCCCAAAGCGAGTTCCATGGTTGTCGAACCCTGGGGTGCGTTTACTGGTCAGTCGTCAACACTCACAAATTTTGCCAATTCTGGTCCGTCTCTTGGACTATTACTCACCATTTTCGAGTCCCGAAGTGATTTCCACGCTTAACGAACCCCGGGTGCGTTTACGTGTCGGTAATCAACACTCACAATTTTGGCCGATTCTGGTCCACTTCGTGCACTATTACTCAGCGTTTTGGGGTCCCAAAGCGATTTCCATGATTGACGATCCTCGGGGTGCATTTACATGTCCATCATCGACACTCACAGTATTGGCCAATTCTGTCCCGTTTCATGGACTATTACTCACCGTTTTGGGGTCCCGAAGCGATTTTCATAGTTGTTGAACCCCAAGGTGCGATTACGTGTCGGTCATGAACACTCGCAGTTTTGGCTGATTCTGGCCTGTTTC
>NW_021284274.1:0-917 GCF_002162155.2 Triticum dicoccoides
ACGACCCGCCGTGAGCCCCGCTTCCTCTCCTCTTTCCCCCCCACGACGCGCTCACCGCGGCCGACGCACCGGCCATCGCCCCAGGCGCGCCCTCGACCCCCGGCCCTCCCTCTCTCTCCGTCTCGCGCGCACTCGCCCTGACCGGCGTGCCTCCGCCCGCGCCGGCCTCGTCTTGCCCCGGACGGCGTCGCCCTCCGCCCGGGCCGTCGCCCTGCCTTGCCTCGCCTCGGCCACGCCTCACCCCGAGCTGGCCTCGCCCTCGCCGACCTGGCGACCTGCCAGGTCCGCCGCCTCCCCTGGTCGGCTTCGTGGCCACCGGCGCCAGCGCTGCTGGTCACGCCCGAGGCCAGCGCCCGGGCTCGCCCCGTTGGGCGCTCGTGCCCCCGCCCGTACGCCCGTGGCCGTAACCCGTTTGCCCGCTATGGCCCCCGGGCCATTGGCATGTGGGGGCCCGCGCCCCAGAACGTTTTAGTTAAAAAAAAAGAGGGAATTAAAGAATTAAAAGAAAAATATAAAATAAAATATGATAATAAGTAATAAAAATAATTAATTAATTAATTAACTTAATTAATTCTGATTAAAATAAACGATTAAGATTAATTAACCTAATGATTAATTAACCTAATTAACTACTGTTAATTATCTAATTAATTAGTATGACAGTGGGGCCCACCCACTAATTAATTTTGATTAATTTAATTAAATTGTTAAATTAAAATTTGTCACTGACCAGTGGGGCCCACTGGTCAGGTTGACCAGTCAACCCTGTTGACTGCTGACGCCAGCATGACATCATGCTGATGTCATAAATCTAATTTCGAATTTATTTAAATAATTAATTAAATTCCAGAAATTAATAAAATCTTTAGAAAATCATATCTTTTAATCCGTAACTCGGATTAAAATACTTTCTACAT
>NW_021284275.1:0-1986 GCF_002162155.2 Triticum dicoccoides
AAGGGGCTTTGTGATAGCATCAACTAGTTCATATGCGAGTACTGGTGGTCTCAAAATGATAAGGAGAGGTCTATGAACTGGGTTTCATGGGGAAATATGATGAATCATAAAGAGGATGGAGGCCTAGGGTCAGTTTTTTACATGTCCATGTTAGCCAAGCAGGGTTGGATAATAATTCAGACGTCGAACTCCCTGTGTGCTATGGTCCTTTGTGCATTACATTTCCCATCAGGTGATGTGTTAAAAGCTGAACCTGTACATGGGATAGGTTACGTGTAGCGTAGTATCCTCCAAGGAGTCCAACTGTTGAAAAAGGTCTAATTTAGCGAGTTGGCAATGGCATGGAAGTTCACATATGAGATGATCCGTGGATCCCGAGAGTGGCAACGAGGAAGATGCAATCGCGATAAGGGGATCACGAGCTGACGTGGGTCTGTGATCTTATTGATCCTGTCACTTTACAATGGACTGATGCTCTTATTCGACAAGTTTTTACAATGGAAGATGCTGAGATAGTCATGGCCATCCCAATTTGTGTGGACGCTGAGGACTTCATGGCCTGTCATTATTACTTGAAGGTGGTCTTTTTGGTTTGATCTGGGTACCGAGTGCACATGATCAATCAGGAGCTCAACACGATAAGCTCGAGTGGAATGTCCACTGAAGGCAATTGATGGATGACAGAAACGTGGAAACATTTGTGGAAGCTGCACTTTACATCTAAGGTTCATCATTTCCTTTGGCATTTTGGCCATAATAGTCATCCGATGCATATAAATATAGCAAGGCGTGGTGTCGGACTGAATTCAAACTGTGTGGTCTGCCGACGCCAGTTTGAGCATGGTGGTCGGTTTTTTTGGTGTAAGGGCGTAAAAGTTATGTGGCGTGTATTTCAGTTGGAGGATGTCAGGCAAGAGCTCATGTTATGTGCAGGTCCTCTACATGTGATTGAACCCATAATGCAGCTACTGTACTGAATCGTTATGCCACATCAGCAAATTTGGGTCCCACATGTCATAATCGTCATCAAATGGGTCAAAGCCGCCAACTAGTGTTTTTTGCAAAAGATTAGGCTCAGAATTAGTGGTTTTTGGCACAAAACTCTAGAGTTGTGGTTTCTGTAACCCTAGCCTTCAATGTCGATGTTTTTTGCAATTCACTCGATTGAACCCATCATGCAGCTACCATATGATCGAAAGATGAAAATAATAGCGTTGCTTTGGAATTGGTGGTCGGAACGGAACAAGCAGAACCATGGGGAGAAGTGGATCACTGTTGATGATTCTCAACTCCTGATTAAAAGACACACTGATGAATGGTTTCAGTTTTTCAAGCTGAAGCCAAAACAAGTTGTGTTTCAGTCTACATATTGGAAGCCTCCTTTTTTCCTTAAAAGGAGAAACGACCTTTCATAGTTCTCCATACGTCAATGGTGAATACGATGTCTGGTTTGGTCGTTCGTTGATGTCTTTAGCGATCGATCTAATCTGGGTCACGTGAACTTGATAAGAATTGATCGGCCTAAGCCCATCCAGCGTTCCTGACGACGTCCCATTGATCTCATATATGGCCCATCATAAAGATAAATAGTAGCCACAAAGAATAGCATTTCAGCAGCAAACATAGTATACTTCAGCAGCAAAAAAGGAGCATATTTCTCCTGACGGTAGGAGGCGTGGAGGGAGGCGGCTCGGTGGAACGCCGGCACAAAAGGTGTTCAGGCGGTGGAAATCGGTGGATCGGTGGATGTTAGGTATTTTGACGGGTATGGCAGGTTTTGGGTTCAGGTACTGCTGAAATGGGTTCGAACCCCTGAAATATGCCGGGTTTTATATTTTACCGAAGCGCAGCCCCGCGGGGTTAGAATTTAGAAAGACGCCCATCGCCATACCTTAAGGTAAAACCCCGCGTGGATGCGGGTTTCGGGCCCATTGCCATCTTGAGGCCCATGTGATATTTTTCCGTGCGTCTCCCTTTCAAGATACA
>NW_021284276.1:0-1043 GCF_002162155.2 Triticum dicoccoides
GTGAGTAATAGTCCACTAAATGGGTCAGAATTGGCCAAAACTTTGAGTGTTGACGACGGACACGTAAACTCAACCTGGGGATCGTCAATCGTGGAAATCGCTCTGGGTCCCCAAAACGGTGAGTAATAGTGCACGAAACAGACCAGAATCGGCCAAAATTGTGAGTGCTGATGACCGACACGTAAACGCACCCAGGGGTTCGTCAATCGTGGAAATCACTTCGGGAACCCAAAACTGAGTAATAGTCCAAGAAATGGGCCAAAATCGGCCCAGACTGCGATTCTTGACGACCAACACGTAAGCACAACTTGGGGTTCGACAACCATGGAAATCTCTTTAGGACCCCAAAACAGTGAGTAATAGGCCATGAAATAGGCCAGAATTGGCCAAAACTACGAGTGTTGATGACCGACACGTAAGCGCACCTCGGGGTTCAACAACTAGGAAATCTCTTCGGTACACCAAAACGACGAGTAATAGTCCACGAAACGGGTCAGAATTGGTCAAAACTTTGAGTGTTGACGACGGACACGTAAACGCACCCCGGGGATCGTCAATCGTGGAAATCGCTCTGGGACCCCAAAACAATGAGTAATAGTACACGAAACGGACCAGAATCGGCCAAAATAGTGAGTGCTGATGACCGACACTTAAACGCACCCTGGGGTTCCATAATCGTGGAAATCACTCCGAGACCTCAAAACAGTGAGTAATAGGCCATGAAACGGGGCAGAATCGACAAAAACTGTGAGTGTTGCTGACCGGCACATAAACGCACCCCGGGGTTAAGTTCGTTAATCGTGGAAATCACTCCGGGACCACAAGACAGTGAGTAATAGTCCACGAAACGGGCTAGAATCGGCCCAGACTGCGAGTCTTGACGACCAACACATAAGCACACCATGGGGTCCGACAACCATGGAAATCACTTCGGGACCCCAAAACTGTGAGTAATAGTCCATGAAAGAGCCCAGAATCGGCCAAACTGCGAGTGTTGATGACCGACACGTAAGCGCACCATGGGATTCAACAACTATGGAAAT
>NW_021284277.1:0-1219 GCF_002162155.2 Triticum dicoccoides
CACCAAACAATGTGCAACAATATGATGTATGCATGAAACATAGCAATATGAGTGTGTTGGGCTAATGCAGCTAAGACCAGAAGGGTTTGAACCAATTTGAATCAAAGATTCAAATTTCAAACTCAAACATGGCCCTTTAAAGTGTTTTTCCTTGTTCTGCATTAAACATCAAGTTAACTTGTTTAATCATGCATGAAAATAGTACAGATGGATAGATTGGATTTTTCTGATCATTTTTCATATATAATTTGTCTGATTTGGAGTTACAGAATAAAAGTTATGAATTTTTGAAGTTTAAATTATATTCTGGAATTTCCTATATTAGAATAATTCCAGAAAATCAATTATTGCGTCAGCCTGACGTCAGTGTGACGTCAGCAGGTCAACGGAACACGTCCGGGTCAAACCTGACAGTGGGTCCCGCATGTCAGGGTGATTAAATTAATTAAAGTTTAATTAACACTAAACCTGTTTAATTAACAGGGCTGGGCCCCACCTGTCATTGACTCAGGGGAGTCAACCAGGGCCCACCCGTGGTCAAACCCGGGTCGGCTGCACCGGCGTTTAGCCGCCGGCGAGCCCGACGCGGCGGCGGAAGTGGTTTTGGCCGTTTCGGCCACCAAATGGGTCGCGGAGACCACCGGAGTGGAGCTGAGGACGAGCCGCAGCTCTTGGTGGAATCCGTTGGGGTCGGGGTGGCCGGAGTTGGCGCCGGCGACGACTTTGGCGGCCACCGGGGTTCGGCCGAAGACAAACTTGACGCTAGAGGGGTCGGTGAGGCTCGGGGAGTGGCTAGCTAGGTGCTAAGTGACACGGTGAGCATGATGGACACCGTGGAGTGGTCGGAGGGTGACCGGGAGCACGTCGGCGACGAGCTCCACGGCGGTGGGTGCGGTTGAGCTCCGGGAGGTCGCTACACGGCTCGGGAGCAAGAACGGAAGGGAGGGGAAGATGGCTAAGCTCACAGTGAGTGCGACGAAGCCCTTGGTGCGGCCAGGGATGGACCGGAGCGACGACGGCGTTGAAGGGGATCTCCGGCGATGGCGGACTCGGGCGAGGTCGGTGCGGTGGACTCGGGCGTTGCGAGTGCTCGGGGCTCGGCTTGCTCGATGAAGTGGACAGCGGCGGAGCTCCTGGACACGACGAGAGGACGCACGGGCGGCGGGGAGCACGGCTACGACAAAGGCACGGCGATGGTGGCGTCGGCCATGGCGGGGGA
>NW_021284278.1:0-1844 GCF_002162155.2 Triticum dicoccoides
GAGGCCTCGCGGCACCAGATCTTCAAGGCCTGCCTCAGGAAGTCTCCAGTGGCCAAGGACGTCGACCTCGGAGCGCTCGCAAGGTTCACCTCCGGCTTCAGCGGCGCCGACATCACAGAGATCTGCCAGAGGGCGTGCAAGTACGCCATCAGGGAGGACATTGAGAAGGACATAGAGAGGCGGAGGATGGGGAAAGACACCATGGAGGTGGACGGCGGGCTGGAACACGAGGTGGCTGAGATAAAGGCGGCTCACTTCGAGGAGTCGATGAAGTATGCGAGGCGGAGCGTGAGCGATGCCGCCATCAGGAAGTACCAGGCCTTTGCGCAGACGCTACAACAATCTAGGGGGTTCGGCACTGAGTTCCGCTTTCCAGCACGGCCACAGGCGGCAGAAGCTGCCGTCAACACCTCCGCGGCAGCTGACGAGGATGAAGACGATCTATACAAGTGATCCAGTAACCATTGTTAGAACATTGAACTAGGAGTACCAGAATTTTATAGACTATGTTTTTGTTCTCCTCGATCACTTCTTTCCATGTATATAATTTTCGTTAGTAAGAATTTATTTACATGCATTACAGACTTACAGTTGATACAGAGATAAGAAGGTCTTGTGCTTTCCGTTCATTTGTAGGCAGGGATAAAACTCTGAAAACTAGACTAAGCCATGAACTGGACCGTGGATTGCACGCAACTAGCACGCTTCTCTCTCAACCCCCCTCTGCTCCTGCACAAGATTCAGAAGGTCACTGCATATGTCTGATACGTGAACCTGTAAGAACATGAGTTTCTTATTATTGAACATGTAAGAACTAGAGTTGAAGGCAAATATTTCATGCGGGTTTGTGTCTGATACGTGTGGCTCCCAACATGAGTTTCTTATTATTGAACCTGTAAGAACTACGTAGAGTTGAAGGCAAATATTTCATGCCGGTGCTTAGCAACCTGTGTGGCCTACTGCCGTGATGCTCGGTTAGTCCGGCTTGTCGTAGCCAGCCGGACAAATGGTCATAGAGGCGAACAAATCTCTTACATCGCTTCCTACTTTGGGGAAATTATTAATTTTTGAAAAGAGCATGGTGGGCTGGAACTTAAGGCTTAACCCAATTATTAATTATTAATTTTTCCTGGTGTTCCTTTTCTCTAAAAAAAACTTAAGGCTTAACTGCTTGTCCAAACAAAGTTTGGCTTTCATGCTCTTTCCTTCTGTCATTGAAATGCTTTAAAGATTCAGTCACGATTTTCGGAAAATGTGTCATGTAGTAATACATTAACTAGTCGCTCTGCAATGTTGATTCACTGAAAGAAAAGTAAATAGCAAGAAGGTCAAGAAGTCGTAAATTACAAACAGTGTCTACATTATTTTGTACTAGTCAGATGTGTCTAAATTATTTGTAATGTTTAATTAGATACATCCTCTTTTATTCATTTTCATGACAAATATTTTCGGACGGAGGGAGTATGTACTACAGCAAATAGTGGCTTTTGTTGTATCATGTTACTTCAGTTCTTACTATGTAGTACAACAAACGGTGGCTTTTGGTGTAAACTGTTATGTGCGATATAGTGCCGTCCTAGTTCAGCTATGAACTGGCTGTCTGGTTGGAGTTCATAGAAGAACTTGGTAGATGTGGCTGTCCTGGATGAAACTTGCTATTTTCTCTTATGTCCTGTCAGACTTGCTTGTCTTAGTAACTTGACATCTCTTCGAGTTCATGTACTGAACCTAAGCTATGAGTGAGACCTAAGTTCATTAATTATGTACCATTTTCAGATATTTTCGTCTTTTCTACATATGAAGTGTCCATGATCAAAAACACTTGTGTTAACACTCCCTCGCTC
>NW_021284279.1:0-960 GCF_002162155.2 Triticum dicoccoides
CATATTATCAACGTGAATTGCTTCAAAAATTACAGCGCTTAAGACAAGGAAAAAATTCTGTAGAAGAATATTATCAGGAATTACAAACTGGCATGATTAGATGTGGTATTGTTGAGGAGAATGAAGCTATGCTTGCATGTTTTCTGGGTGGATTAAATAGAGAGATTCAGACCATTCTAGACTATAAGGAGTATACTAATATCACTCGTTTATTCCATCTTGCTTGTAAAGCTGAACGTGAAGTGCAGGATCGACAAGCATTGGGGCGAACTAACTTTTCTGCAGGCCGACCTTCATCATGGACACCACGTGCATCTTCTACTTCAACTGCACCAGCACCTCCATCCGGTGCCACCTCCAGCCGTGATACAAGAAAACAGGCACAACCACCATTATCTGCTAAGAGCGCACCTGTGGGGCCTGCACAACGTTCTTCTTCTTCCATGGCATCAACAGGGCACACAAGTGATATTATTTGTCGTCGTTGTAAGGGAGGAGGTCATTATGCGCGGGAATGCAAATCTCCGCGTGTGATGATTGCTACCGCGGATGGTGGATATGAGTCCGCTAGTGACTATGATGAGGAGACATTGGCTCTTATTACACGTGAAGAACATGGTGGAGATGATTCTGATCATGAGACGCAATACATGGCTCCTGAAGACGCTGACAGGTATGAATGTTTAGTTGCTCAATGTGTTTTGAGTGTGCAGGTCACACAAGCTGAGCAAAATCAGAGGCACAATTTGTTCCATACCAAGGGAGTTGTGAAGGAACGTTCTGTGCGCGTCATCATAGACGGAGGGAGCTGCAACAACTTGGCTAGCATGGAGATGGTGGAGAAGCTTTCTCTCACCACAAGACCACATCCACATCCTTACTACATCCAATGGTTCAACAATAGCGGCAAGGTTAAGGTAACACGTACTGTTCGTGTGCATTTTAGTATCTCTACATATG
>NW_021284280.1:0-1470 GCF_002162155.2 Triticum dicoccoides
CCGTCGCCGCCGTTCGCCATAGCAGCCGTCTCCGGCCACCCCTCGCTCCCCCGACTAGCTCAGCGGCTCCGCCTCGACCTCCTCTTCCTCCCCACCGCTCCACGGGTCTCCGGAAGCCCTGCATCGCCGCCACGTCGCCGTTCCCCTCCTCGGGCTCCGACCACCGTCGCCGTCGATTCGCCGTCTCCAGCGCGTCCCCGAGCCCGCTTCGACGCCCACTGCAACCGCGGTGAGCTACGCCACCGTTTCCCCCTCTTCTCCCCCTCGTTCCCTCACCGTAGCCTCCTCCCCACCACGGCCGAACCTCCGCCGTCGCCGAGCTCGCCGTCGACGCAGCTCCGGTGACCATTTGGTCACCCCGGCGAGTCCAACGAGTTCGTAAGGCTCCATAGAGCATCCCTAGCGCCTCGCTTCGCTCGCCTTCGAGCTCCAACCCCGTTTCCATGCACGACCGAACCCCGGCGGCCGCAGCCGAGCTCGCCGCCGTCGACTCCGGCCACCTCAGGCACGGCCACCACCACCGTTCGACGCGCGGGAGCAAGGGCTCTCCAACGAGCCCAAGCACAGCCTCGCCCGTGCCCTGTAGCGCGATCCCGCATCACGCCGCCGTCTCGGACCTCGCCGGCGTCATGTCGCCGGTGGGGTTTGACTTGTCCGACCTGGGGTTTGACCCCCCGAGGGTCACTGACGCGTGGGCCCCGTCGGCCAGGTGGACATCATTAGCGCTAACCACTGTTAGTTAACCCCCTGACACTGACCAGTGGGCCCCAGCGCCACTAACCCCTAATTAGGATTAAACTAACCCTGTTTAACCCCCCTGTCACTGACGTGTGGACCCCACACGTCAGGTTTGACTCCAGCCAGCCACAGTTGACCACTGACGTCATGCTGACGTCATGCTGGCGCAATATTTATATTTCTGGATTTAATTTAAATCAGGAAATTCCAGAATATTATTTAAACTTTAAAAATTCATAACTTTTATTCTGTAACTCCAAATTGGACAGATTATATATGAAAAATGATCAGAAAAATCCAAGCTATCCATCTGTACTATTTTCATGCATGATCAAACAAGTTAAATTGATGTTTTAAGCAGAACAAGGAAAAGCACTTTTAAAGGCCATGTTTGAGTTTGAAATTTGAATCTTTGATTCAAATTTGTTCAAACCCTTCTGGTTTTAGTTGCATTAGCCCAACACACTCATATTGCCATGTTTCATGCATGCATCATATTGTTGCACATTGTTTGGTGATGGTTGTGTGTCGGTGTCCTTTGCGACAGGTTCTGCCTCCGAGGAGTACCGTGATTACCCTAACGAAGAACCGTATCAGTGCATCGAACCATCAGGCAAGCAACCAACCATTTGATCATATCGATACAATCCCATGTTCTCGCTCCTGCTCTCTTTTACTGCATTAAGACAACGCGTTTCAAACTGCTGTGTGCTACGGTAGTTGAACCCATTT
>NW_021284281.1:0-1048 GCF_002162155.2 Triticum dicoccoides
AGCTCCTCCCCCTCGCACGCCCCAGCCATGACCGACGCCATCGCCGCCACCCCCTCGCCGTAGCCACGCCCTCCGACCACCCCACGCCGTCTCACCGTGTCCAGGAGCTCCGCCGCTGTCCACTTCTTCGAGCAGCCGAGCCTCGAGCGCTCGCAACGCCCGAGACCACCGCACCGACCTCGCCCGAGCTCACCGTCGCCGGAGATCCCCTTCAACGCCGTCGTCGCTCCGGTCCATCTCCGGCCGCACCAAGGACTCCGTCGCACTCACTGTGAGCTTAGCCATCTTCCCCTCCCTTCCGTTCTTGCTCCCGAGCCGTGTAGCAACCTCCCGGAGCTCAACCGCACCCACCGCCGTGGAGCTCGTCGCCGACGTGCTCCTGGTCATCCTCCGGCCACAAGATGGTGTCCATCTTACTCACCAAGTCCCGCAGCACCTAGCTAGCTACTCCACGAGCCTCACCGAACCCTCTAGCGTCAAGTTCGTCTTCGGCCGAACCCCGGTGGCCGCCAAGGTCGTCGCCGGCGCCAACTCCGGCCACCCCGACCCCAACGGACTCCGCCAAGAGCTGCGGTTTGTCATCAGCTCCACTCCGGTGATCTCCGCGGCCCATTTGGTGGCCAGAATAGCCAAAACCACTCCCGCCGCCGCGTCGGGCTCGCCGGCGGCTAAACGCCGGTGCAGCCGACCCGGGTTTGACCACGGGTGGGCCCTGGTTGACTCCCCTGAGTCAATGACAGGTGGGGCCCAGCCCTGTTAATTAAACAGGATTAGTTTTAATTAAATTTTAATTAAAATAATCACCCTGACATGCGGGACCCACTGTCAGGTTTGACCTGGACCAGTTCCGTTGACCTGCTGACGTCACACTGACGTCAGGCTGACGCAGTAATTGATTTTCTGGATTTAATTTAAATCAGGAAATTCCAGAATATTATTTAAACTTCAAAAATTCATAACTTTTATTCTGTAACTCCAAATTGGACAAATTATATATGAAAAATGATCAGAAAAATCCAATCTATCCATCTGTACTATTTTCATGCAT
>NW_021284282.1:0-1112 GCF_002162155.2 Triticum dicoccoides
ATTGATGTGTACCTTACCAGTACTCGTAGTAACTCCTGGGTATTTGATACCGGTGCCGTTGCTCATATTTGTAACTCACAGCAGGAGCTGCGGAATAAACGGAGACTGGCGAAGGACGAGGTGACGATGCGCGTCGGGAATGGTTCCAGAGTCGATGTGATCGTCGTCGGCACGCTGCCTCTACATTTACCTACGGGATTAGTTTTGAACCTTAATAATTGTTATTTAGTGCCAAGTTTGAGCATGAACATTGTATCTGGATCTCGTTTAATACGAGATGGCTACTCATTTAAGTCTGAGAATAATGGTTGTTCGATTTATATGAGAGATATGTTTTATGGTCATGCTCCGATGGTCAATGGTTTATTCTTAATGAATCTCGAGCGTAATATTACACATGTTCATAGTGTAGATGCCAAAAGATTTAAAGTTGATAACGATAGTCCCACATACTTGTGGCACTACCGCCTTGGTCACATTGGTGTCAAGTGCATGAAGAAGCTCCATGCCGATGGACTTTTAGAGTCTCTTGATTATGAATCGTTTGACACATGCGAACCATGCCTCTTAGGCAAAATGACCAAGACTCCGTTCTCCGGAACAATGGAGCGAGCAACCAACTTGTTGGAAATCATACATACCGATGTGTGCGGTCCAATGAGCGTTGAGGCTCGCGGAGGATATCGTTATGTTCTTACCCTCACAGATGACTTGAGTAGATATGGGTATGTCTACTTAATGAAACACAAGTCTGAGACCTTTGAAAAGTTCAAGGAATTTCAGAATGAGGTGGAGAATCAACGTGACCGAAAGATAAAATTCTTACGATCAGATCATGGAGGAGAATACTTAAGTCACGAATTTGGTACACACTTAAAGAAATGTGGAATCGTTTCACAGCTCACGCCGCCTGGAACACCTCAGCGAAACGGTGTGTCCGAACGTCGTAATCGCACTCTATTGGATATGGTGCGGTCTATGATGTCTCTTACCGATTTACCGCTATCATTTTGGGGATACGCTCTAGAGACAGCTACATTCACTTTAAATAGGGCACCGTCTAAATCCGTTGAGACGACACCGTATGAATTATGGTTTGGAAAGAAACCTAA
>NW_021284283.1:0-1678 GCF_002162155.2 Triticum dicoccoides
AACAAAGCATCATGTTATAACTTCTCCAAATGATGCCGTCCATCTCTTGTGCTTTATTTAGGAAAGGAAGGAAATTGGATCCCGAGAATGCTGTAGACTGATCTATGGGTTAGAGATTCCAAATGGAGCTGCTGAGGTTTGAAGGATTGATTTGATTCATCATGCCTGCACCGGAGGTAGTCCATCACACACCTCGAACTTCAATGATTAATGATGCAGATTTGTAACTTGGTTTCATTAGCTAGCTACTGAGTAGTGAGCTAGAACTTCATTAGTAGTATTCATTCCTAGGAACTTTTCCAATTTTAGTCATGCTGCGCCTTGTAGGACATGCTTCTTCCGGTGATCCGCCTCATCTTTGAATGCCTGCCTTTCTTTCTTAAGGCATGCTTGCTCGGAAAAAACCGACGATGTCCCAGGTACACATTCTTCTTGTATTTGTCCAAATATATACTTTCAGTCTCATGTAAACAGTGTGTGCATGCGTTGTATCCCTTGTTTCTCTATCCTGAAAGGTTACTAAGAGCAGGTCAATGATTGATGGTTACAAGCAGCAACGCTCGTAGGTCAAATTCCTGCTGTTTATGCCCATCCCACACACGTACACCTTTTTTATCCCACAACTGTAAAAGTTTTTCAAATAATGGCCTTAGGTACACACATCATATCGTTGCCGGGTTGCTTAGGGTCTTGGATTAGCACTGGCATCATAATGAACTTCCGCTTTATGCACAACCAATGAGGAAGGTTATAGATACATAGAGTCATGGGACAGGTGCTATGGTTGCTGCTCTGCTCCCCAGAAGGATTAATGTCATCTGCACTTAAACCAAACCATAAGTTCCTTGCGTTACCTGCAAAGTCAGGCCACTTACTCTCGATTTTTCTCCACTTCGAGCCATCAACAGGTACTCTCAACATCCCGTCTTTCTTACGATCTTCTGTGTGCCATCGCAACAACTTGACATGCTCTTTTTTTAATAGACGTTTCAATCGTGGTATTATAGGAGCATATCACATCACCTTGGCAGGAACCCTCTTCCTGGGGCGCTCACCCTCAACATCACCAGGGTCATCTCGTCTGATCTTATACCGCAATGCACCGCATACCGGGCATTCATTCAAATTCCACCGTCAACCCGAAACACATCAGTAAGCCCTGATCCTGCCAATACTAGGGAAAAGCTTATACACAGATACTTACTAGTAGCGCGGGTTTATACCCCTCACTACTGCTACTTACTAGTAGCGCGGGTTTTTACCCCTCGCTACTACTAAGTTGATAGTAGTAGCGCGGGTTTTTAACCCTCGCTACTACTAAGCGGTCTCTACCGTGCCCCCCGGGACATGCCATAGTAGTAGAGAGGGTTATAAACCCACGCTACTACTAAGTTGATAGTAGTAGCGCGGGTTTTTACCGCTCGCTACTACTAAGCGGTCTCTACCGTGCCCCCCCCGGAACATGCCATAGTAGTAGCGAGGGGTAAAAACCCACGCTACTACTAAGTAGTGGGTTTTCTAACAGCCCTGAAATCCCCATCTCCTCGTCCAAATCACTCCTCTCCCCCATCCCTCTCCCCCTCTCTCTCCATAGGCTCTCCCATGGCGCTCTTGCCCAAGCGTGTCTCATCCTCCATGGCCCCCAACAAGGCCTTCGCCTCGCGCCGCTGGCATCCAG
>NW_021284284.1:0-1407 GCF_002162155.2 Triticum dicoccoides
GACTTGTCGCAAAAGGTTTTCGGCAAGTTCAAGGGATTGACTACGATGAGACCTTCTCACCCGTAGCGATGCTTAAGTCCGTCCGAATCATGTTAGCAATTGCCGCATTTTATGATTATGAAATTTGGCAGATGGATGTCAAAACTGCATTCCTGAATGGATTTCTGGAAGAAGAGTTGTATATGATGCAACCGGAAGGTTTTGTCGATCCAAAGGGAGCTAACAAAGTGTGCAAGCTCCAGCGATCCATTTATGGACTGGTGCAAGCCTCTCGGAGTTGGAATAAATGTTTTGATAGTGTGATCAAAGCATTTGGTTTTATACAGACTTTCGGAGAAGCCTGTATTTACAAGAAAGTGAGTGGGAGCTCTACAACATTTCTGATAAGTATATGTGAATGACATATTGTTGATCGGAAATAATGTAGAATTATTCTGTAAAGCATAAAAAGAGTGTTTGAAAGGAGTTTTTCAAAGAAAGACTTCGGTGAAGCTGCTTACATATTGAGTTTCAAGATCTATAGAGATAGATCAAGACGCTTGATAAGTTTTTTCAATGAGTACATACCTTGACAAGATTTTGAAGTAGTTCAAAATGGAACAGTCAAAGAAAGAGTTCTTGCCTGTGTTACAAGGTGTGAAGTTGAGTAAGACTCAAAGCCCGACCACGGCAAAAAAATAGAAAGAGAATGAAAGTCATTTCCTATGCCTCAGTCATAGGTTTTATAAAGTATGTCATGCTGTGTACCAGATCTATTGTATACCCTGCACTGAGTTTGGCAAGGGAGTACAATAGTGATCTAGGAGTAGATCACTGGATAGCGGTCAAAATTGTCCTTAGTGGAATAAGGATATGTTTCTCTATTATGGAAGTGAAAAAAGGTTCGTCGTAAAGGGTTACGCCGATGCAAGTTTGACACTAATCTAGATGACTCTAAGTCTCGATCTAGATACATATTGAAAGTGGGAGCAATTAGCTAGAGTAGCTCCATGCAGAGCATTGTTGACATAGAAATTTGCAAAATACATGAGGATCTGAATGTGGCAGACCCGTTGACTAAAATTCTCTCACAAGCAAAACATGATCACACCTTAGTACTCCTTGGGTGTTAATCACATAGCGATGTGAACTAGATTACTGAATCTAGTAAACCCTTTGGGTGTTGGTCACATAGCGATGTGAACTATGGGTGTTAATCACATGGTGATGTGAACTATTGCTGTTAAATCACATGGCGATGTGAACTAGATTATTGACTCTAGTGCAAGTGGGAGACTGAAGGAAATATGCCCTAGAGGCAATAATAAAGTTATTATTTATTTCCTTATATCATGATAAATGTTTATTATTCATGCTAGAATTGTATTAACCGGAAACATAATACATGTGTGAATACATAGACAAACA
>NW_021284285.1:0-1293 GCF_002162155.2 Triticum dicoccoides
AATGGAAGGCACTTCTCCCAGTCCATTCCGAACGAGATAACAGAGGCTCGAAGCATGTCTTCTAGAATTTGGTTGACGCGTTCCACTTGACCACTCGACTGAGGGTGGAAGGCGGTGCTAAAGGAGAGACGAGTTCCCATAGCATTTTGGAAACTTTCCCAAAATCGAGAGGTGAAAAGACTTCCTCGATCCGAGTTAATTTCCAAAGGAACACCATGAAGGGACACTATTCAGGAGATGTATAAGTCTGCCAGCTGACTAGCGGTTATACTCTCACGAACAGGTAGGAAATGGGCTACTTTGGAAAGACGATCGACCACGACGAAAATAGCATTATTCCCTCTCTTGGTCCTGGGAAAACCGGTAATGAAATCCATACCAATTTTATCCCATTTCCATTCAGGAATAGCTAAGGGTTGAAGGGTGTCAGCAGGCCGTTGGTGCTCTGCTTTTACACGACGACAGACGTTGCAATTTGCAATATACTGAGCAATTTCTCTCTTCATCCTAGTCCACCAGAACCTCTGGCGTAGGTCCTGATACATCTTAGTACTACCGGGATGAATGGTGAGAGGAGATTCATGAGCTTCCTTAAGGATCAAACGCCTCAGGTTTCGCACTTTGGGAACCACTAGTCGATTCCCGAAGTATACGACCCCTTGATCATTAATGGAGAAGCAATTCACAATTCCTTTCTGAATGTTTCTCTTGATGCGGGAGATTCCCGGATCTACCTTCTGTGCCTTGATAATCTGATCCGTAAGGGTAGGTTTTGCCACCAAGGTGGAGAGAAAACCCTGAGGTACAATGTGAAGGTTAAGCTTCCGAAATTCCTCATGGAGAAGCGGTTGACTTTGTTGTAACATCAGGTTGTTACAATAAGATTTACGACTTAGCGCATCAGCCATGACGTTGGCTTTCCCTGGGGTGTAGGTTATCCCTAAATCGAAGTCTGTGATCAACTCAACCCAACGTCTTTGCCTGAGATTCAAATCCGGTTGGGTGAAAATGTACTTCAGGCTTTGGTGATCAGTGAAAATTTCGCAACGATTACCGAGGAGGTAATGTCGCCAGGTCTTAAGTGCATAGACTACGGCTGCAAGCTCTAGATCATGAGTAGGATAATTCTCCTCATGTGGGTGCAATTGCCGTGAAGCGTAGGCAATTACGTGTCGATCTTGCATGAGAATGCAACCTAGTCCTTGTCGCGAGGCGTCGCAGTAGATAACAAAGTCCTTGGAGAAGTCTGGCGGTACCAGTACGGGAGCAGAAGTCAGGCGTCTTTTCAGTTCC
>NW_021284286.1:0-1457 GCF_002162155.2 Triticum dicoccoides
GATAGGTATAACAGAAAGCAGTAACATGCTACACTACTCTAATGCAAGCAGTATAGAGTAGAATAGGCGATATCTGGTGATCAAAGGGGGGGCTTGCCTGGTTGCTCTGGCAAGAGAGAGGAGTCGTCAACTCCGTAGTCGAACTGGTCAACAGCAGCGTCGGTCTCGTAGTCTACCGGAGAGAAGAGGGGGGAGAAACAGTAAATACATAGCAAGCAAGTGCATAACAGGATAACAGGCAGAGCTAGACGTGTTCTACGCGGTAGGAGGTGATACCGGTGAAGGGGGGAAGCATCCGGGAAGTATTCCCGGGGTTCCGTGTTTTCGGGCAGAGGAGCCGGAGGGGGGGAAAGTTGCGAGTTCGATAGGTTAGGGGGGTGTGGCGGACGAACGGGTTGCGTATCCAAAATCGTCTCGTCGTTCTGAGCAACTTTCATGTAGAAAGTATTTTAATCCGAGTTACGGATTAAAAGATATGATTTTCTAAAGATTTTATTAATTTCTGGAATTTAATTAATTATTTAATTAATTCGAAAAACAGATTAATGACATCAGCATGATGTCATGCTGACATCAGCAGTCAACAGAGTTGACGTGGTCAACCTGACATGTGGGTCCAGTGGGACCCACCTGTCATTCTCTGTTTAGGTTAATTACAGATTAGTTAATTTAATTACTATTTAATTAACCTAACTAGTTAACTAAATTAATTAAACCGGATTAATTAACTTAATTAATTCATTAGATAATTAATTAATTAATAATTAATTTTATTAAATCGTTTTTATTTTTATTAATTATATTTATTTTAATTAATTTAAATTATTTTTTTTATTTTTTTTTAATCCCTCTTTTTTTTTCTGGGGCGTGGGCCCCATGTGTCTGTGGCCCAGAGGGGCTAGCGGGCATGGGTGCGGGCGCTCGCCCGAACGGCGTGGGCGCTGGGCGCGGGCGCACCCGAGCGGGCACTCGCCCGCAGGGTGGGACGAGGCCGCTGGGGCACCGACGATGGGGCACGCCGGCGCGGCCAGCCGGGGCCACGGCGGACGGAGGCGGGCGGGGGTGGCGCCGGCGCGGACAGTGGCGCGCGGGGCTGGGGTGGACACGACCAGCGAGGAGGAGCGCCGACGGGTGCTGCGGGCACCATGGGGAGCAGCACAGGGCGAGGGGCAGGGGGCTCGCGGTGGCCGACGGCGATGCCAACAGTGGCGGTGGTCGCGAGCGCGTGCATACGGGGACAGAGGAAGAGAAGAGGCCGGGGGCCTCACCAGCGATCGTGGGGACTAGGCAGTGGGCTCGGGGAGGGTTGGGGACGACGTCGACGGAGTCGAGGCGGAGGAGCTCCGGGAGGAGGACGAGGACGCGAGGTGGTGACTCCGGCGAGGGGGCTCCTGCGGCGGGGTCCCGGGCGGCGGGGTCGCGGCGAGGCGGCACCGGGCGGCGTCGGTGAATGGGGG
>NW_021284287.1:0-1097 GCF_002162155.2 Triticum dicoccoides
AGCTTTGACTCTTGGCTAGACTATCCTACGAGACTCCAACTTGAAATGGTTTTGCGCACACGAGTCCACTACTCACCAATTCAATACACTACCGAGGATCCGCCTCCGTCTTCCTACGGAAGAGCCATCCTCGGCACTCACACTTATCTTGAGGCTTTTAACAGTTTCCATTTACTTGTCTATGAACTGTATAGGCAACCAAGTAGTCCTTTACCGCGGACGCGGCTATTCGAATAGATTATGATAACCCTGCAGGGGTGTACTTCTTCATACATGTTTCCACCACTTAGCGTCTGCACACAACATGTGCTCGGCAGACTTCAAGCGAAAGCCGACGTGGGTGTAGACCACGACCTACCTAAACACTTAAGCCTCTAGTCCAGGTTTATTGCCTATTCAGGTTCCATCCGCAGGGAGTCCGGCCGAGGTTTCCCATACGGCCCCGAACGATGTGAACAGGGTTCCCGAGATACCTAACGGGTATTCGGTACACCGTGCCACGTACCTACCGCATCACAGCCCACCCCTACGGTCAGCGCTGTCCACGGCCTCCAGTAGGCTACAAACACCAGAAACTACTTGCAACTCCTGGACAGAGAGCTAGGGTGAATAAGAAGTCGAGCGGGGTCATATTTCAGGGCCCAATGCGTGGTAGTAGCTGTATCTTAAATCACGCATACAGATCTCAGTGCTTAAGGTCGGCTTCAATGAAACAACCCACCATGTACTCCTACATGGCCTCTCATCGATACCTTTACCAAATCGTGTTCACCACACCACTCTCATTACCGAGATAAACATTTCACTCTAGCCCATCACCCAGATGAACCAGACCTGACACGACTCTAAGCATAGCAGGCATAGCAAGGTAGGAACAACACATATATATGGCTCAAACAACTCCTACACATGCTAGTGGGTTTCATCTAGTTACTGTGGCAATGACAGGTCATGCAGAGGAAATGGGTTCAACTACCGTAGCACACAGCAGTTTGAAACGCGTTGTCTTAATGCAGTAAAAGAGAGCAGGAGCGAGAACATGGGATTGTATCGATATGATCAAATGGTTGGTTGCTTGCCTGATGGTTCGATGCACT
>NW_021284288.1:0-1051 GCF_002162155.2 Triticum dicoccoides
TATGCTTAGGGCTGTTTTGAAGAATAATAAGAAAATGTGGGAGGAATGCTTGCCTCATATTGAATTTGCTTATAATCGTTCATTGCATTCTACTACTAAGATGTGCCCTTTTGAAGTTGTGTATGGTTTCCTACCTCGTGCACCTATTGATTTGTTGCCTCTTCCATCTTCGGAGAAGGTTAATTTTGATGCTAAACAACGTGCTGAATTGATTTTAAAAATGCATGAGTTAACTAAGGAAAACATTGAGCGTATGAATGCTAAATATAAACTTGCTGGAGATAAGGGTAGAAAACATGTTGTGTTTGCACTTGGAGATCTTGTTTGGTTACATTTGCGTAAGGATAGATTTCCTGATTTGCGCAAATCAAAGCTAATGCCACGTGCTGATGGTCCCTTTAAGGTGTTAGAGAAAATAAATGATAATGCATATAAACTTGAGTTGCCTGTAGATTTTGGGGTTAGTCCCACTTTTAACATTGCAGATTTGAAACATTATGTGGGTGAGGAAGATGAACTTCCGTCGAGGACGACTTCATTTCAAGAAGGGGAGGATGATGAGGACATCAATACAATTGTTACACCCACAGCCCCTGCTGCTATACATACTGGACCAATTACTAGAGCTCGTGCACGCCAACTAAATTATCAGGTACTTTCGTTTCTTGGTAATGATTCTAATGTTCATGAGAATATGATGCTGCCTAAATTGGATACATTTGTTTTGCTTACAAATGAAGGGCCTAGCTTGGAGAAGGATGAACATTGGAGCAAGAACAAGCATGGAGATGATGGCATGCGCAAGGGGAACAAGAACGGAGTTACAAGTGATGATTTCAGGACTTTGAAGCCATCATAATGTGTGCATGAAGCCTTGGACGAAATATACAAGATGCCACTTCATAAATTTCGTCCCGAGGCTATTTTAGGTGCTGCGTCACCTTATTATTGGGCCAGGCCCATGTAATTTCGAAATACATAAGTATAGGCTATTTTTAGAGTCCGTATGTGTGGGGAAACAAGAGATAGGGTTGATTTCGGACCCCTCCAC
>NW_021284289.1:0-1140 GCF_002162155.2 Triticum dicoccoides
TCCATACATATCGTTGATTTCCTTCCGATCGTGCCTTTTCCACTTAGTCTCCCCTCGTGCCGCGATCGAGGAAGACCAATCGGCTTAAGGTCAGGAACAAAGTCAACACAAAACTCAATTACCTCCTCATTTCCATAGCCCTTGGCGATGCTTCCTTCTGGCCTAGCACGGTTACGAACATATTTCTTTAATACTCCCATGAACCTCTCGAAGGGGAACATATTGTGTAGAAATACAGGACCGAGAACGAAAATCTCTTCGACTAGGTGAACCAGGAGGTGCGTCATAATATTGAAGAAGGATGGCGGGAACACCAACTCGAAACTGACAAGGCATTGGATCACATCGTTCTGTAACCGTGGTAGAACTTCTGGATTGATTACCTTCTGAGAGATTGCATTGAGGAATGCACATAGCTTCACAATGGCTACTCGAACATTTTCCGGCAGGAGCCCCCTCAAAGCAATTGGAAGCAATTGCGTCATAATCACGTGGCAGTCGTGAGACTTCAGGTTTTGAAACTTTTTCTCCGCCATGTTTATTATTCCCTTTATATTGGACGAGAATCCAGACGGGACCTTCATACTGCTCAGGCATTCAAAAAAGATGACCTTCTCTTCTTTGGTCAGAGCGTAGCTGGCACGACCTTGAAACCATTCCGGATGTCGGTCATCAGGGTCTTTCAAACGTTGCTGGTCCTGCCGTGCTTCCTTTGTATCATTTGTCTTCCCATACACGCCCAAGAAGCTTAGGAGGTTCACGCAAATATTCTTCGTAACGTGCATCACGTCGATTGCAGAGCGGACATCTAGGACTTTCCAATATTCTAGCTCCCAGAATATAGATTTCTTCTTCCACATGGCTGCGTGCCCGTCAGCTCCCTTCGGAACTGATTGTCCGCCAGGACCCTTTCCAAAGATGACTTTCAAATCCTTGACCATATCAAATACCTCAGCACCAGTGCGTTCCGCAGGCTTCGGCCGGTGATCTGCCTTGCCGTTGTAATGCTTGCCTTTCTTTCTTACTGGATGAATTTTCGGAAGAAATCGACGATGCCCAAGGTACACGTTCTTCTTACAATTTGGCAAATGTACACTTTCAGTCTCATGTAAGCAGTGCGTGCATGCATTGTATCCCTTA
>NW_021284290.1:0-1325 GCF_002162155.2 Triticum dicoccoides
CCCGTGCGTCCTCTCATCGTGTCCAGGAGCTCCGCCGCTGTCCACTCCATCGAGCAAGCCGAGCCCCGAGCGCTCGCAACGCCCGAGTCCACCGCAACGACCTCGCCCGAACCGCCGTCGCCGGAGATCCCCTTCAACGCCGTCGTCGCTCCGGTCCATCTCCGGCCGCACCAAGGGCTTCGTCGCACTCACTGTGAGCTTAGCCATCTTCCCCCCCTTCTTTTCTTGCTCCCGAGCCGTGTAGCAACCTCCCGGAGCTCAACCGCACCTACTGCCGTGGAGCTCGTCGCCGACGTGCTCCCGGTCACCCTCCGGCCACTCCACGGTGTCCATCATACTCACCGTGTCACGTAGCACCTAGCTAGCTACTCCCCGCGCCTCACCGACCCCTCTAGCGTCAAGTTCGTCTTCGGCCGAACCCCGGTGGCCGCCAAAGTCGTCGCCGGCGCCAACTCCGGCCACCCCGACCCCAACGGACTCCACCAAGAGCTGCGGCTCGTCCTCAGCTCCACTCCGGTGGTCTCCGCGACCCATTTGGTGGCCGAAACGGCCAAAACCACTTCCGCCGCCGCGTCGGGCTCGCCGGCGGCTAAACGCCGGTGTAGCCGACCCGGGTTTGACCACGGGTGGGCCCGGGTTGACTCCCCTGAGTCAATGACAGGTGGGGCCCAGCCCTGTTAATTAAACAGGTTTAGTTTTATTTAAACTTTAATTAATTTAATCACCCTGACATGCGGGACCCACTGTCAGGTTTGACCCGGACGTGTTCTGTTGACCTGCTGACGTCACACTGACGTCAGGCTGACGCAATAATTGTTTTTCTGGAATTAATCTAATATAAGAAATTCCAGAATATAGTTTAAACTTCAAAAATTCATAACTTTTTTCTATAACTCCAAATCAGACAAATTATATATGAAAAATGATCAGAAAAATCCAATCTATCCATCTGTACTATTTTCATGCATGATTAAACAAGTTAACCTGATGTTTAATACAGAACAAGGAAAAACACTTTAAAGGGCCATGTTTGAGTTTGAAATTTGAATCTTTGATTCAAATTGGTTCAAACCCTTCTGGTCTTAGTTGCATTAGCCCAACACACTCATATTGCTATGTTTCATGCATGCATCATATTGTTGCACATTGTTTGGTGATGGTTGTGTATCGGTGTTCTTTGCGGCAGGTTCTGCCTCCGAGGAGTATCGTGATTACCCTAACGAAGAACCGTATCAGTGCATCGAACCATCAGGCAAGCAACCAACCATTTGATCATATCGATACAATCCCATGTTCTCGCTCCTGCTCTCTTTTACTGCATTAAG
>NW_021284291.1:0-1536 GCF_002162155.2 Triticum dicoccoides
CCAGATCTTCGCCGGCCGCCGCCCGCCGCCACCGACCTCGCCGGCCACGGCCCCGGCGCTCCCTTCCGGCGACCGCCGACTCCGCGCCGGCCACCGCCACCATCGCCGCCGACCTCGTCGCCTTGCCGCCCCAACCGGATCCGGCTAGGAGAAGACCGGATCCGGCGATCTCCTCTACTCCGGCGACGCCCGGCCCCTTCTCCGGCGAGCTCGCCGCCGACCTCGGTTCGCGCGCCGGCGATCCAGATCTAAAACCCTAGGGGTTGTTTTTTCCCCTAAGTCCCTAAATATTTTGCTATGTTCATCGCATCGTAACCTTGCATATGTAGCTCCGTTTTGGGCATATAGCATATCAAAATGTTCGTCTCAGAGAGCACATCATTTCATCTCATTGCATCATTTTCATTTGAGTTCAACTTGATGCCCGAAATGCTGTTGGAAGAGTGCTATTTGAGATAATTGTCAGATCTGCTGCTCCATTTAGATATTTGTCATTTTTTGCCATGATTATTGTGTGCATGATATGCCCCTGAGCTCTACATGTGTTTTGTTATATGTTTTGCCATCTATCCAAAGGTGCAACCCATGTATTTTTGTGATGTGTGTGGTGACTAGAACAAGCTTGCGAAGTGGAGCATTCGTTAATGCTGATTTCAGGGACTTAGCAATTCCACTAAGTCCTTGGCCTGTTTATCTCAATATGTCATATGTTCATGTTGTTTCCTTGTGATTCGTGCCTCTTTTGAGGATGATCAGTAAGGATGTTTTGTTAATCTTATAGTGATCTATCCATCCATGTCTTTTTTGCAATTATGGAGCACCCTAGCTTGAGTTAATCGAGCTCTACTTTTGTCATTTCGTGAATCTGGGCAGATTGTCTACTTGTTAGCGATTTTGCCGATGATGTTGTAATTGATCCGTGCATGCTATGCTATTGTTCTTGCCATGTATAGCTTGTATAATGTATATTCTTGATGGGTGTATGCTTAGATTCTCATGACTTGCTCTGTAGTGAGTGCACCGAGCTCGTAAACATGACTACTTGATATCTGTTTTTGCATGCTCCAGTTTTTCACCAAGTCTGTGATCTGATTATGTTTTTGCCATGTTCACATGCTTGCAAATGTATTTTCTGATCCCTTTTGGCTCAAGGTCACTAAGGGACTTTCGTTAAGCTCTTTGAGTAGCTCCATTCCATGCTTTACTTTGCCATGTTCAGGTCCTGTAGCATATAGTTTGCATGCTCCGAAGTATGCTATCTGATCTGAAATTCCAGACAAGTGTTAATTTCACTATTTCACTAAGTCTGAGATCTGTTTACCAATTGCACTTTTTCCATGCTTGTTTGAACCTGTTAATGGATGAATTGGCCGTAGCTCAGTGTTCACCTTTTGTTAAGCATCATGAATGGATCCCTGCCATGTATTTTGTTGCCATGTTTGAGTGCTGTAGCATGTTCATCTTGTTGCATTTAGATGGCTACTTGCTGTAAATCGCAGGACGTGGTCATATTTGAATTGCTTGCCATTTCCAAAC
>NW_021284292.1:0-1450 GCF_002162155.2 Triticum dicoccoides
AGTCTGGGCATCCCAGACCCCTTGGCGGAGTTCACCGTCCCGCAGGAGTGTGACGTCCTCAGGGCCCGGCACCGTTGGGACCCAGTGAAGAAGGTTTACGAGACAAAACCGGTCATTACGGAGTTCATGAGAGTGCTGGTAATTTTAGTTTCTGATCAATTCGACTGCACACGTTAGTCATATTTGTAAACAATCCTTGTGCCTTTTGCAGAGAGAGCAGCACAGGATTGCGGCCGAAAGTGACTCGCCGTCTGAGGCATTGGCGAGGCCCAAGTGGGACACTCCGTTCAACCGGGCGTTGAACATATTGAAACAACAACCGGTGGATACTCGACCGTCGTATGGACGCGTGCACGGTGTCGGAGACGGCGCCACGTGGAAGAAGTACTACCGTGAGACCACGGAGGAGAGAAAGGAAAGACGGAGGTTAAATGAAGAAAACATCGACAAGAGGGTTGAGATTGCGGTTGAGAA
Organism: Triticum dicoccoides; assembly: GCF_002162155.2. Classification (NCBI taxonomy): domain Eukaryota; kingdom Viridiplantae; phylum Streptophyta; class Magnoliopsida; order Poales; family Poaceae; genus Triticum; species Triticum dicoccoides. Next base: position 475 of record NW_021284292.1, read on the forward strand.
GAAATCAACTCAGACAGTCGCAACAGCGGTAGCTGCCGCAAAACAGGTGGCTGTAGATATTTCTACTTCCTTGGTTCCGGCCGTTTTCAATTGGACCAGGAAAAATCCAGAAAAAAATGCAGCAGACTTTCCCCTTGCTAACTTCTTGGCGGGGAGCAGCTCGACTAGCGTTGCACCAGCACCTGCAGCTGCACCTGCTCCCGCACCGGCTCCCGCACCAGACGTGCTCGGCGGTGCTTCGCCTTTGGCTGAGCTCGACGCCCTCACGGTATCTGTCACACCGGCCCCCTTCAATATAAATGTATAATCTCCCGTTTTTGTTGCCTTTCAGATGTCTCACGTCGCAGACTTTTCTTTGCAGGCCGACGAAACCCCGTGCACCATATTGTACACCATCGGCGACCAGAAGATGGACGTGGGGAAGGCGACGATAATGGAGCCGAAGAAACCATTGTTCCACACCCGGCCGATCCCCCCGAATGTCTTCAAGGTTTCCGTGGCCAGTGTCAAACCGGGCCACGAGAATTTGCCTCCTCCAGTACTATTGGGGGATGACGACGAGACACCGCGGCGGCTTGGTGATTGTTGCAATGTTGGGTGGGTCCTGTTGTGGCCAAAGAGTCTGCTTTGTCTGGAGGCGGCCGGGAGCACACCCACGAGCACGCAGCCTCAACAAGGTATGAACATCAACACCCCACATACCCAATTAGCGTCGGGTGTCGGGTTGGGTGATAGCGGACGGGGTAAGGAGGAGGCTCCATTAGTCGCTGATGACGTCGCCATGGATGAGGATGAGGACGACGATGGCGCTGCTGAACAGTATGTCTATACTGGCGCCTCCTCAGGGTTTGAGCGTCATGAGTCGGTGCCTGAATTGCCGTCTCAACGTATTATGGATGACCTTCCGGTAGTAAAGAAGTTTAGGAAGAGAGCGAGGAAAGGAAAAAAAGCTGATTCTATGATCCAGCCGCCTCAG
>NW_021284293.1:0-1033 GCF_002162155.2 Triticum dicoccoides
CACAGACTTACAGGGACAGGCATCCATGACCCAGCATCGAACGTGTCGGTCATCAACGAGTGAATCCAGGCTGTAGCACTGGGCTAGCAGGACTCCGGTGAACCGGGCTGTAGCGGGCTAACAGGACTCCGGTATTCATCGCGTGACATTTCCCCGAAGGGACAGACACAGGAACGAAGAAGGACACATGCCGGCCAGCCTAAGTGTTCCGGAGCAGCAGCAAGCTACCATGGCTCAGTGAAACACTAGGAGACATTTCCCCGTAAGAGAGGCTACTAAAGATAAACAACTAGATGGTCAGATCCCACACATACCAAGCATTTCAATAACATACACACAATATGCTCGATATGTGCAAATACAACATGGCATCACAACATGACTCTACGACTCAAGTAATTTATTCAATAGGCTCCGAGGAGCGAGATATTACAAACATGGGTCTCATGACCCAACAATCAGAGCATACAAGTCAAAGCACAAGCGGAAGCTATCATGTCTGAGTACAGACATCTATAAATGAAAAAGGCTGAGAAGCCTAACTATCTACTAAATCCTGCCGAGGCACAAGATCGTAGCTGAGGTAACAAGCTAAACGTCGAAGACCACGCGGAAATACTAGTGAGACTGAAGTCTCTCTGCAAAAACATAAAATAGGCAAACGTGAGTACAAATGTACCCAGCAAGACTTACATCAGAACTATCTACATATGCATCATTATCAACAAAGGGATGGTGGGGTTTAACTGCAGCAAGCCAGCTTTGACTCGGTGGCTATCCTGAACTACGACTGCAAGTAACTCTTTTGAGGTGGCGCACACGAGTCCACATATTCACCATATCAATACACCACTATGGATCCGCTCCCGTCTCCCTACGAGAACGCCATCCATAGCACTCACGCTTATCTTGCGCATTTTAAAGTATCCACTTTCACTTGTCTATGAACTGATATAAGCAACCCAGAAGTCCTTTACCGCGGACACGGCTATTCGAATAGATGATGTTAACCCTGCAGGGGTGTACTTCTTCA
>NW_021284294.1:0-1911 GCF_002162155.2 Triticum dicoccoides
CTGGAGGAAGAAGATGAGAGATTATAGATGGATGCCGGTCGTTGGATGTAAATCCAACGACAAACAATGTCAGAATCATTTGTTTACTAAGTTGACAACAACTTGCGTTGGCTTTGACCCATTGGCCCACATTTTAGCCTCCAAAAATGTGGCACGTATTCAACCCATTTTTTCAGAATTTTTAGTCAATTTGATCTTTGGTTTTAGAATTACAGTCCATTTTCTGGGCTAGATGAACAAATAATGTAGCATCGTCGTCCATACCGTCGATGTCTTCGGAGTCGAAGTCGAGCATGTCAGTTAAATCATCGATAGTGGCTACGAAATGGGTGGTGGGTGGGCGTCGAATTTCTTTGTCGTCAGCATCCCAATCCTGCTGGCCATAATCCGGCCAGGGCTCTCCCGACAAAGAGAGAGACCTTAGTGAATTCAAAATGTCGCCGAAGGGCGAGTGCTGAAAGATATCTACGGCGGTGAATTCCATGATCGGCGCCCAATCGGATTCGATTGGCAGGGGCGCGGGCAGTTCTGAGTCCGGAAAAGAGTCCGGCACCTTGGAGTCACGGGCTTCGCAGAGGATCAGGCTGGTGTTCGGCTCGATCGCCGTTGAGATTGCAGCCCCTGAGGCGGTGTCTAGCCACCCGTCCTCGATTGTCGCAGTTGGCTCCGAGCTAAGGGTCGGAGCTGATGCGGGTGCGGCCTCTGGGGTACTGTTCGGCGGCAGAGCTAGGTCATACCCGTCGTGACAGTGTGGCGTGCCCGGCTATGGCTCGAATCCGTCGAAGATCAAGTCTCCGCGGATGTCGGCCGTGTAGTTCAAACTTCCAAATCTGACATGACGGCCAGGGGCATAGCTTTCAGTCTGCTCCAGATGGCCAAGCGAATTAGCCCACAGTGCAAAGCCGTCGAATACGGAGATTTGTCCGGGGAGAAAAGTCTTACCCTGGATTGCATCGCTATCGATTATAATAGGAGCCATCAAGCCTAAGGGCGACGACAAAGAGGAACTCTCAATGAAAGCACTAATGTCGATTTCAAAACCGGCGGATCTCGGGTAGAGGGTTCCGAACTGTGCGTCTAGGCCGGATGGTAACAGGAGGTAGGGGACACGATGTTTTACCCAGGTTCGGGCCCTCTTGATGGAGGTAAAACCCTACGTCTTGCTTGATTAATATTGATGATATAGGTAGTACAAGAGTAGATCTACCACGAGATCGGGGAGGCTAAACCCTAGAAGCTAGCCTATGGTATGATTGTATGTTATGGTTGTTGTCCTACGAACTAAAACCCTTCAGTTTATATAGACACCGGAGAGGGTTAGGGTTACACAAGGTCGGTTACAAAGGAGTAGATATCCATATCCGTATTGCCTGGCTTGTCTTCCATGCCAAGTAGAGTCCCATCCGGACACGAGACGAAGTCTTCAATCTTGTACCTTCATAGTCCAACAGTTCGGCCAAAGGATATAGTCCGGCTATCCGGAGACCCCCTAATCCAGGACTCCCTCAGCGGATAAGACCGGCGAGCTCCGGTATGCCGGCGGCGCGAGGTGGTCTCCCTCTTTTGGCGCCATGGAGGAGGAGGCACGCGACGCGAGGCAGTCGATGCTGCCTCTGGATGAATAGGGAGCGTTGTTGGGGTGTTTGGATGAATAGTTCCCTATGGGGGTTGGATGAACAGCACCCCGTGGAGGGCTGGATGAACACGACCCCGTGGAGGGCTGGATGAACAGGACCCCGTGGAATGATGGTTGAACCGTAGCCGGTGGAGGGTTGGATGAATAGTAGCCCATGGAGGGGTGGTTGAACAGGACCCTGTGCAGAGGGCTGGTTGAACAGTAGCCGGTGGAGGAGGGCGCGGTGGAGACTGGATGAACAGGAGCCTGTGGATGAACAATCACAGGGGGAGGCT
>NW_021284295.1:0-1911 GCF_002162155.2 Triticum dicoccoides
CTGGAGGAAGAAGATGAGAGATTATAGATGGATGCCGGTCGTTGGATGTAAATCCAACGACAAACAATGTCAGAATCATTTGTTTACTAAGTTGACAACAACTTGCGTTGGCTTTGACCCATTGGCCCACATTTTAGCCTCCAAAAATGTGGCACGTATTCAACCCATTTTTTCAGAATTTTTAGTCAATTTGATCTTTGGTTTTAGAATTACAGTCCATTTTCTGGGCTAGATGAACAAATAATGTAGCATCGTCGTCCATACCGTCGATGTCTTCGGAGTCGAAGTCGAGCATGTCAGTTAAATCATCGATAGTGGCTACGAAATGGGTGGTGGGTGGGCGTCGAATTTCTTTGTCGTCAGCATCCCAATCCTGCTGGCCATAATCCGGCCAGGGCTCTCCCGACAAAGAGAGAGACCTTAGTGAATTCAAAATGTCGCCGAAGGGCGAGTGCTGAAAGATATCTACGGCGGTGAATTCCATGATCGGCGCCCAATCGGATTCGATTGGCAGGGGCGCGGGCAGTTCTGAGTCCGGAAAAGAGTCCGGCACCTTGGAGTCACGGGCTTCGCAGAGGATCAGGCTGGTGTTCGGCTCGATCGCCGTTGAGATTGCAGCCCCTGAGGCGGTGTCTAGCCACCCGTCCTCGATTGTCGCAGTTGGCTCCGAGCTAAGGGTCGGAGCTGATGCGGGTGCGGCCTCTGGGGTACTGTTCGGCGGCAGAGCTAGGTCATACCCGTCGTGACAGTGTGGCGTGCCCGGCTATGGCTCGAATCCGTCGAAGATCAAGTCTCCGCGGATGTCGGCCGTGTAGTTCAAACTTCCAAATCTGACATGACGGCCAGGGGCATAGCTTTCAGTCTGCTCCAGATGGCCAAGCGAATTAGCCCACAGTGCAAAGCCGTCGAATACGGAGATTTGTCCGGGGAGAAAAGTCTTACCCTGGATTGCATCGCTATCGATTATAATAGGAGCCATCAAGCCTAAGGGCGACGACACAGAGGAACTCTCAATGAAAGCACCAATGTCGATTTCAAAACCGGCGGATCTCGGGTAGAGGGTTCCGAACTGTGCGTCTAGGCCGGATGGTAACAGGAGGTAGGGGACACGATGTTTTACCCAGGTTCGGGCCCTCTTGATGGAGGTAAAACCCTACGTCTTGCTTGATTAATATTGATGATATAGGTAGTACAAGAGTAGATCTACCACGAGATCGGGGAGGCTAAACCCTAGAAGCTAGCCTATGGTATGATTGTATGTTATGGTTGTTGTCCTACGAACTAAAACCCTTCAGTTTATATAGACACCGGAGAGGGTTAGGGTTACACAAGGTCGGTTACAAAGGAGTAGATATCCATATCCGTATTGCCTGGCTTGTCTTCCATGCCAAGTAGAGTCCCATCCGGACACGAGACGAAGTCTTCAATCTTGTACCTTCATAGTCCAACAGTTCGGCCAAAGGATATAGTCCGGCTATCCGGAGACCCCCTAATCCAGGACTCCCTCAGCGGATAAGACCGGCGAGCTCCGGTATGCCGGCGGCGCGAGGTGGTCTCCCTCTTTTGGCGCCATGGAGGAGGAGGCACGCGACGCGAGGCAGTCGATGCTGCCTCTGGATGAATAGGGAGCGTTGTTGGGGTGTTTGGATGAATAGTTCCCTATGGGGGTTGGATGAACAGCACCCCGTGGAGGGCTGGATGAACACGACCCCGTGGAGGGCTGGATGAACAGGACCCCGTGGAATGATGGTTGAACCGTAGCCGGTGGAGGGTTGGATGAATAGTAGCCCATGGAGGGGTGGTTGAACAGGACCCTGTGCAGAGGGCTGGTTGAACAGTAGCCGGTGGAGGAGGGCGCGGTGGAGACTGGATGAACAGGAGCCTGTGGATGAACAATCACAGGGGGAGGCT
>NW_021284296.1:0-2042 GCF_002162155.2 Triticum dicoccoides
GACGATCGAATCTCGGGCAAGTAACGTACCGATTAACAAAGGGAATTGTATACGGGATTACATGAATCCTCGACATCGTGGTTCATTCGATGAGATCATCGTGGAACATGTGGGAGCCAACATGGGTATCCAGATCCCGCTGTTGGTTATTGGCCGGAGAGCTGTCTCGGTCATGTCTGCATGATTCCCGAACCCGCAGGGTCTACACACTTAAGGTTTGGTGACACTAGGGTTGTAGAGATATTAGTATGCGGTAACCCGAAAGTTGTTTCGAGTCCCGGATGAGATCCCAGACGTCACGAGGAGTTCCGGAATGGTCCGCTGGTGAAGAATTGTATATAGGAAGTCCAGTTTCGGCCACCGGGAAAGTTTCGGGGTTCATCGGTATTGTACCGGGACCACCAGAAGGGTCCCGGGGGTCCACCGGGTGGGGACACCTATCACGGAGGGCCACATGGGCTGAAGAGGTAAGGGAACCAGCCCCTGGTGGGCTGGCGCGCCCCCCCTTGGGCCTCCCCTGCGCCTAGGGTTGGAAACCCTAGGGGTGGGGGGGCGCCCCACTTGACTTGGGGGCCAAGTCCCCCCCCTAGCCCCCCCTTGAGATGGGATCTCTAGGGGGCCTGGGCACCCCCTAGGCCCCCTATATAAAGAGGGGGGAGGGAGGGCAGCCGCACCCTAGTCCCTGGCGCCTCCCTCTCCCCTCGTACCACCTCTCCCTCACGCTGAGCTTGGCGAAGCCCTGCCTAGATCGCCGCTACTTCCACCACCACGCCGTTGTGCTGCTAGATCTCCATCAACCTCTGCTTCCCCCTTGCTGGATCAAGAAGGAGGAGACGTCTTCCCCAACCGTACGTGTGTTGAACGCGGAGGTGCTATCCGTTCAGCACTAGGATCTTCGGTGACTTGGATCACGACGAGTACGACTCCCTCAACCCCGTTCTCTTGAACGCTTCCGCTCGCAATCTACAAGGGTATGTAGATGCACTCCTCTCTCTCGTTGCTAGATGACTCCTAACTATGGACATTGGATGTCATTGATGACGGGATCACATCATTAGGAGAATGATGTGATGGACAAGACCCAATCCTAAGCATAGCACAAGATCGTGTAGTTCGTTTGTTAGAGCTTTTCCAATGTCAAGTATCATTTCCTTAGACCATGAGATCGTGTAACTCCCGGATGCCATAGGAGTGCTTTGGGTATACCAAACGTCACAACGTAACTGGGTGACTATAAAGGTATACTACAGGTATCCCCGAAAGTATCTGCTGGGTTGACACGGATCAAGACTGGGATTTGTCACTCCGTATGACGGAGAGGTATCTCTGGGCCCACTCGGTAATGCATCATCATAATGAGCTCAATGTGACCAAGTGTTTGGTCACGGGATCATGCAGTACGGTACGTGTAAAGTGACTTGCCGGTAACGAGATTGAACGAGGTATTGGGATACTGACGATCGAATCTCGGGCAAGTAACGTACCGATTAACAAAGGGAATTGTATACGGGATTACATGAATCCTCGACATCGTGGTTCATTCGATGAGATCATCGTGGAACATGTGGGAGCCAACATGGGTATCCAGATCCCGCTGTTGGTTATTGGCCGGAGAGCTGTCTCGGTCATGTCTGCATGATTCCCGAACCCGCAGGGTCTACACACTTAAGGTTTGGTGACACTAGGGTTGTAGAGATATTAGTATGCGGTAACCCGAAAGTTGTTTCGAGTCCCGGATGAGATCCCAGACGTCACGAGGAGTTCCGGAATGGTCCGCTGGTGAAGAATTGTATATAGGAAGTCCAGTTTCGGCCACCGGGAAAGTTTCGGGGTTCATCGGTATTGTACCGGGACCACCAGAAGGGTCCCGGGGGTCCACCGGGTGGGGACACCTATCACGGAGGGCCACATGGGCTGAAGAGGTAAGGGAACCAGCCCCTGGTGGGCTGGCGCGCCCCCCCTTGGGCCTCCCCTGCGCCTAGGGTTGGAAACCCTAGGGGTGGGGGGGCGCCCCACTTGACTTGGGGGCCAAGTCCCCCCCC
>NW_021284297.1:0-1632 GCF_002162155.2 Triticum dicoccoides
GCAACTTGGGGTTGAGACCCTTCCGGAACCTAGCTTGCTTCTTAGCATCCGTGGACACTTCTTCTGTGGCATAACGGGCAAGGTTCTCGAACTCTCTGCTATAAGCATCAACAGCCATCTTACTCTGGGTGAAACTACAGAACTCTTCTCTCTTGCGATCAATGAGGGCTTGGGGAATGTGATGCTCGCGAAAAGCCTCAGTGAAATCCTTCCAGGTAGGAATCTGGCCAGCTGGAAGCATAGCCTCGTAGTTCTGCCACCAAAGACTAGCAGGACCTTCCAGGTGATATATGGCATAAGTGACCTTGTCATCTTCAGCTACGCTCGCGGAACGCAGCTTATGGGTGATGCTACGGAGCCAGTCATCTGCATCGAGTGGCTCGATGGAATGATGAAAGGTAGGTGGGTGCAAGCGAATGAAGTCATGAATGGTCACAGACTTGTTGGACTGATGTGCGGTGTTCTCCTCGATACGTGCCAACAAGTGGTTGGACTCACGCTTGTTCCTTTCCATCTCCAGCATGAGCTCTGTCAACGAAGGCTGGTCGGGAGGATCCTCATCCCTACCATCTCCGTGATTCTGGTTACGAGCAACGGAACTTCGCTTGGCTGATGACATCCTGAGAAACGAATCAAGGACGGAATCAGCAACAACTAAGGACTGTAGAATGTAGGACAAGGAATTAGTATCACTCGAACTCCTAGGGAAATTCCGGCAGCATAACGGCAGTAAAATGCTCAGAATGAGACATCCTACTAAAAATGGGGTAGTAACATACTTATCATCATCACTCAAGGTTCTGAGATAGTACTAAACAGCCTACACCGGAAGTACTCGAAACTGGGGTATGACTCTGATCAACCAATCCTATGGGACTACGGAGTAGTAACACGTGATCCTGATAGACGAAGAAGAAGCCTATTTCCTTAACCCCGGAGGAAGATAGGAGGACTCAGATCAGAAGGTCATGAGGTATAAGGAGTAAAAGAGCCTTACGTTCCAACCCACAATCAATTCCCTTACATAACTAAAGAATTTCTAGACTCAACTTCGACCAGTATGGCTTGGTAATCCTACAGGCAGTCAGGCTCTGATACCAAAAGCTGTCAGGACCCTGACTCGATGCCACATCGATCTAGCATGTAACACCTCATATCGCTTTGCGGCCTCACGCACGGTATCCCCACGGTGTCGCCTTACCTTTACCCGGGACCGTTTGCGCATTTTGGCACACGTATATGATGGTGTCGCTAGCATCCATATGATAAAGAGCCCGGGCTGACATGGCTAGTCGTAAACCCAAAGTGGCACTAACTTACAGGGACAGGCATCCATGACCCAGCATCGAACGTGTCGGTCATCAGCGAGTGAATCCAGGCTGTAGCACTGGGCTAGCAGGACTCCGGTGAACCGGGCTGTAGCGGGCTAGCAGGACTCCGGTATTCATCGCGTGACATTTCCCCGAAGGGACAGACACAGGATCGAAGAAGGACACATGCCGGCCTGCCTAAGTGTTCCGGAGCAGTAGCAAGCTACCAGGGCTCAGTGGAAGCACTAGGAGACATTTCCCGGTAAGAGAGGCTACTAAGAATAAACAACTAGATAGTCAGATCCCACACATAGCAATACAC
>NW_021284298.1:0-1627 GCF_002162155.2 Triticum dicoccoides
CAAATATGTCGTTGTTGTCCTAATGCAGTAAAAGAGAGCAGGAGCGAGAGAGTGGGATTTTATCGGAATGAACAAGGGGGTTTTGCTTGCCTGGCACTTCTGAAGATAGCATTGAGTCTTCATCAGTGTCAACGATCACATCATCGGTATCACGTCTATCGAGAGGGGACAAATACCGGCAACACAGAAGGAAACACAATCAATGCAATGCACAATATGATGCATGATCATGACATGGCAAAATGAATGTGTTTTGGGCTAATGCAACTAGCCACAGATTAAATGAAGTTGGTTTGAATACAAGATTCAAATTCAAACTCCATATGTGATTATTCAAATGCCATTTAATTGATTTGTGCTAAACAGCAGCTATAAGTTGTTCTAACATGCATGAAAATGGTACAGATGGATTCCTTGAATTTTTCTGATAATTTTTCATATATAAATTATTTAATTTGGAGTTACGGTTGAATTTCTATGAATATTAGAAGTTTTAGCTATTTTCTGGAATTATTAAATCATTTAAGATTTATTTAAATTCCAGAAAGGAATTATTGCGTCAGCATGACGCCGGGGTGACGTCAGCAGGTCAAAGGCGTCGACCAGGTCAAACCTGACCAGTGGGGTCAGTGACCCAGTCAACTAACCAAGTTAGTTAGCCCTAACTAACTTAGTTAGCCGGGCGGGGCCCGCATGTCAGTGGCCTATCTAATTAGCTAACTTAATTAGTGTTAACTAATATAACACCTAAACTAATTAACAGGGGCTGGCCCCACCTGTCATCGACCCAGGGGGTTCTGCCGTGGTCAAGTGGGTCAACCCCACCGGCGTCTCGACGCCGGCGAGGTCCGGGACGGTGGCGACCGTCGGAAACATGCTACAGGGCACGAACGAGGCCGTGCTTGGGCTCGTTGGAGAGCCCTTGCTCCCGCGCGTCGAGCGGTGCGGTTGCTAGGTCGTGGAGAGGCCGGAGCTGACGACGGCGAGCTCGGTTGCGGCCGCCGGAGCTCGGGTAAGACACGGGCGACCACTAGGGAGCGCGAGAGGGCGAGCTGCGGCAGGCAACGGGCTCGTGGAAACGTTCTGAGCACGATGGTGCACTCGGGTGGGAGCTCCAGTGGCTGCAGTGACGGCGGCGACGAGGTCAGCGGCTGCCGGAGTTCGGCCGCGGTGGAGCTATGGCCTAGAGCTCGCAAACGTGAGGGGAAAGAGAGGGGTTCTGCACGGAGGCTCACCGCGGAGCTGTAGGGAGGGTTAGTGGGCTCGGGGGCGCGCCGGAGTGGCCGAATCGACGGAGAAGGGCGCCGGGGCCGAAGCTTGGAGATGATGACGATGGCGGCTGCTCGGGGCCCTTCTGGTCGCGTGAGACGGCGAGGAGGACGAGGGCGGAACAGCGGAGCTTTGGGAGGCGTCGGGGAGGCGAGACGGTGGCTGTGGCCGCGCGAGCGCTGGTCGGCGGCGACGGCCTCCATTCGGTCGCGGGAGGGGAAACAGAGGAGCGAGGGGGAGGGAGGTCCAGAGAGCGAGGGAGAAGTGAGAGGGGGTCGGGGGCTGCGTGGCGTCGCGGGAGGGACCAGGGAAGGAGGAGGCAGCCAGGCAGGGAGGAGGTGGCCTCCTCGGCCGCGCG
>NW_021284299.1:0-1369 GCF_002162155.2 Triticum dicoccoides
CGCGTGCTCTCCAGGTTCCCAGGGTCCCGACGCGCTCCTCTGCTCTCCGGCTAACGCGCTGCAGCCACCGCGTCGTGCTGGCCCGAGCTCCGGCCGCCGCCTCGCTCGCCGTAGTTGCTGCTACCGGCCACCCCAGCCGCGGCCACAGCCACCGCTGGATGCGCCGCGTCGCGGACGTTCCAATGAGCCAAACCGCGCGCCAAACCATCGCCCCTAGCTCGAATCCGAGCCGCGCCGCCGTGCGGAATGGTCGCCGCCGGCGATACTCCGGCGACTGCCGACGTGGCACGCTTAATTAGCGCTAATGACGCCCTAATCAACCCCCTAGGCCACTGACTGTGGGCCCCACCCCTGGTCAAACCTCAGTTAGCGCTGGGTTTGACCGGGATTAGCTCCTGTGTCACTGACGTGTGGTCCCCACACGTCAGGTTTGACCTGGGGTGCCCAGTTGACCCTGCTGACGTCACTGTGACGTGGTGCTGACGCCATAATCATTTCTGGATTTAATATTATTCAGGAAATTCCAGAAAATGCCTAAAACTTCAATAAATCATAGAAATTCAACCGTAACTCCAAATTAAATAATTTATATATGAAAAATTATCAGAAAAATTCAAGGAATCCATCTGTACCATTTTCATGCATGTTTGAACAATGTTTGTCCTCTGTTTTGGACAAAACGTTTAAAGGGCATTTAAATAATCACATATGGAGTTTGAATTTGAATCTTGTATTCAAACCAACTTCATTTAATCTGTTGCTAGTTGCATTAGCTCAAAACACATTCATATTGCCATGTAATGAGCATGCATCATATTGTGCATTGCATTGATTGTATTTCTTCCTTGTTGCCGGTATCTGTTCCCTCCCGGTAGACGATGTTCCGACGTTGTGATCGTTGACACTGATGAAGACTCAATGTTATCTTCAGAAGTGCCAGGCAAGCAAAACCCCCTTGTTCATTCCGATACAATCCTACTCTCTCGCTCCTGCTCTCTTTTAATGCATTAGGACAACATCGATTCATCTGTTACTTGCTGCGGTAGCTGAACCCCTTTATCCTCTGCATGACCTGTCATTGCCACAGTAAATAGATGAAACCCACTAGCATGAGTAGGAGTTGTTTGAGCCCTGTTGTGCCTACTCATTCATGCTTGTTTGTCATGCCTGCTACTGCTTAGAGTTGAGTCAGGTCTGATTCATCGGGGATGAATCAGAGGTGTGTGAACATGTCCTACTGTGTGTGAGCTAAGTGTGTGAATACGATTTGGTAAAGGTAGCGGTGAGAGGCCATGTAGGAGTACATGGTGGGTTGTCTCATTGCAGCCGTCCTCAGGAACTGAGTTCTGTGTTTGTGATCCATGATTCA
>NW_021284300.1:0-1488 GCF_002162155.2 Triticum dicoccoides
AACAGTCAACAGATCACTTGCAACGAAGTCGTGCTCCTCTTTAATATTCAGATACAAAGCATTCGTCCCCCAGACTCTCTGCAGGTTTTCATGTACCAATTATGGAATCTTCGCATCATTGTTGTCAGAGATTTTTCATCTTTGACGAGAGGCTTCCCGTACTCGTATCTGTGTTCGTCCACCTCCAAGAAATCAGGAAGTTGATCGTCAGGCATGTAATCTGCAAGGTTGCCATAACCGGCCACCGTCCCCGGAGCATTAGACACATTGAGCGGGGGGCACGATTGCTGTGCTTGTTCGCCGAGCTGGGCAATTTTTTCCCCTTTGCTCGTTCGTTTAACCTTTTATCACTGACAGTAGTTCCCGGCCGCTGGGCTTGGAGATATGTCTGTTCAGTAATGCGCTGATAGTTGGTTCTCGGCGGAGACTTTGGTGGTTTCCTCAGGGCATCAATAGTGCGCTTTGCTTTCACCGGATCTAACTTCTCCTCCGGAGGTGGATGTCTCTTTGCTTTCACCCCTTCAAAGAACTCCTTCACGTGGGTCCGCACAATCGTGTCGTTTTCCTCCTCGGTCCTCTCACACAGTAACTTCTCTAGAGGCTTGAGAGGTGGACCATATCTGTATTGTCTCCCGCCTCTGGTTGTGCTGCTAGACGCCGGAGCAGACGGAGCGGCTGCGGCGTCTGTCTTCTTTCGTGCTTGCTTACGAGGCGGAGGAGAAGGAGTATGACGCGCCGAAGCAGCCGGGGCGTCGGTGGGTCTCTTCCGCCCTTGCTGGAGAGGCGGGGAAGGAGGATGCTGCTGGCTGCTTGGGAGCGTCGGCGCAGGCGGAGAAGGAGGCGGAGTGTCGCCACGCGTGCCCTGATCGTCACTCACCATAGGAGAAGGCGGTGGAGGAGGCGGATTGCCCTGACTCGCCGAAGGAGGAGGAGGAGGCGGAGGCGTCCAGTTCGGAAGGTTGATGAGCTCCTTCCGCCATAGGCATGGAGTCTTCAGAGTAGAACCCAGCCTAGTCTCCCCTTCACCGGTAGGGTGGTCAAGTAGGAGGTCCTCAAATCCCTCCGTTATTTCATCCACCATAACCTTAGCATATCCTTCTGGAATCGGCCGGTAGTGATAAGTTGCTCCGGATCCAGTAGGATAAACAGAGCCAACAGCCGTCTTGACCTTCAAATTCAGCCATCGCGCCATAATGTGGCAATGTTGAGACTCCGTGATAGCATCCACGGGATAGCTGACAGGAGCCGTCAAGACATGCTCCGGCTGAAGCAGCTCGGTGGAAGCCACGCTGCTTCTCCGCTGAGATGGCGGGGTAGCTTCGGGGGAAGCTTCGGCAGGTCGTTTGCTGCGATCTGCTGCTTCTCGTTCCTCTTCTCGTTCCTCTAGCCCCATTACCCTTTTGTGCAGTGCCTGCAGTTGGCCCTGCTCCAGTTTCTTCCTCCTCTCGTGGGTTTTGTAACCCCCTGCATCCGGAAAACCAACCTTCC
>NW_021284301.1:0-1524 GCF_002162155.2 Triticum dicoccoides
TTTATATACGGAGGCAGGGGCACCTCTAAACACACAAGTTGACACAAGTTGATCCACGTGATCGATTCCTTAGCCGTGTGCGGTGCCCCCTGCCACCATATTCCTCGATAATACTGTAGCGGAGTTTAGGCGAAGCCCTGCTGCTGTAGTTCATCAAGATCGTCACCACGCCGTCGTGCTGACGAAACTCTTCCCCGACACTTTGCTGGATCGGAGTCCGGGGATCGTCATCGAGCTGAACGTGTGCTCGAACTCGGAGGTGCCGTAGTTTCGGTGCTTGATCGGTTGGATCGTGAAGACGTACGACTACTTCCTCTACGTCGTGTCATTGCTTCCGCAGTCGGTCTGCGTTGGGTACGTAGACAACACTCTCCCCTCGTTGCTATGCATCACATGATCCTGTGTGCGCGTAGGAAAATTTTTGAAATTACTACGAAACCCAACAGTGGCATCCGAGCCTAGGTTAATGATGTTGATGTTATATGCACGAGTAGAACACAAGTGAGTTGTGGACGATACAAGTCATACTGCCTACCAGCATGTCATATTTTGGTTCGGCGGTATTGTTGGACGAGACGACCCGGACCAACCTTACGCGTACGCTTACGCGAGACCGGTTCCCTCGACGTGCTTTGCACATAGATGGCTTGCGGGCGACTGTCTCTCCAACTTTAGTTGAACCGAGTATGGCTACGCCCGGTCCTTGAGAAGGTTAAAACGGAGTCTATTTGACAAACTATCGTTGTGGTTTTGATGCGTAGGTGAGATTGGTTCTTACTTAAGCCCGTAGCAGCCACGTAAAACATGCAACAACAAAGTAGAGGATGTCTAACTTGTTTTTGCAGGGCATGTTGTGATGTGATATGGTCAAGGCATGATGCTAAATTTTATTGTATGAGATGATCATGTTTTGTAACCGAGTTATCGGCAACTGGCTGGAGCCATATGGTTGTCGCTTTATTGTATGCAATGCAATCGCGATGTAATGCTTTACTTTATTACTAAACGGTAGTGATAGTCGTGGAAGCATAAGATTGGCGAGACGACAACGATGCTATGATGGAGATCAAGGTGTCGCGCCGGTGACGATGGTGATCATGACGGTGCTTCGGAGATGGAGATCACAAGCACGAGATGATGATGGCCATATCATATCACTTATATTGATTGCATGTGATGTTTATCCTTTTATGCATCTTATCTTGCTTTGATTGACGGTAGCATTATAAGATGATCTCTCACTAAATTATCAAGAAGTGTTCTCCCTGAGTATGCACCGTTGCCAAAGTTCGTCGTGCCCAGACACCACGTGATGATCGGGTGTGATAAGCTCTACGTCCATCTACAACGGGTACAAGCCAGTTTTGCACACGCAGAATACTCAGGTTAAACTTGACAAGCCTAGCATATGCAGATATGGCCTCGGAACACGGAGACCGAAAGGTCGAGCGTGAATCATATAGTAGATATGATCAACATAATGATGTTCACCGATGAAACTACTCCATCTCACGTGATGATCGG
>NW_021284302.1:0-658 GCF_002162155.2 Triticum dicoccoides
CGTCGAGGCGGCGGGGCAGCAGCATCGGGAGAGGAGAGGGGAAGGGGATCTAGGGCGAGGGAGAGGGCGAGGGAGGGAGAGGGCGAGGGAGAGGGCGAGCAGTGGGTCAGGGCAGCGGCGGCGGCGGTGGTGGATCGAGAGGGAGAGGGAACTGGCGAGGGGGAGAGGGAAGGGGGGATCGGGCGAAGGGGGAGAGGGAAGGGGGGATCGGGCACCTCACCGTGGGCACAATACTAATGGCGCACCTCACCGTGGTGCGCCATTAGTGTATCCATACTAATGGCGCACCTCACCGTGGTGCGCCATTAGTATTTTTTTTATTTCAACTCAAGCCAACAGGTTATGTACCACCAGAACTGATCCACATCAAGTTCCCTCGACTAGCTCGACTGGTCAGCAGCCAGTTCTCACACCAGGAGGTCCTGGGTTCGACTCCCAGGCTCCACAATTTTTTTTAGCATTTGAAAAGCTGTTTGATACTTATTTGTGTTTAAATATGTTCAAACTTGTTTAAATAATGACAGTAATATTTTTTTATAAGACAGTAGCATTTAAAAAGCTGTTTGATACTTATTTTTTCATAAGACGGTGCGCGGGGTGCGGGGGGTCGGCGGCGGCGGTTGAGTAGGGGAATCGAGGGTGCGGGGGGTCGGCAGCG
>NW_021284303.1:0-1050 GCF_002162155.2 Triticum dicoccoides
CTGGTCGTTGAACACAAACGAAGTACGCGAAGTTGCAGCTATGGCGAACTTTTAATCTAAACAAAACCCAAAGTCTAAACGATGCCCTAAGGGCTGTATATATGGAGGAAGAGGGGGGAATTTCGTGGCCCTTGGTGGAGGGGTCCGAAATCAACCCTATCTCTTGTTTCCCCACACATACGGACTCTAAAAATAGCCTATACTTATGTATTTCGAAATTACATGGGCCTGGCCCAATAATAAGGTGACGCAGCACCTAAAATAGCCTCGGGACGAAATTTATGAAGTGGCATCTTGTATATTTCGTCCAAGGCTTCATGCACCCATTATGGTGGCTTCAAAGTCCTGAAATCATCACTTGTAACTCCGTTCTTGTTCCCCTTGCGCATGCCATCATCTCCATGCTTGTTCTTGCTCCAATGTTCATCCTTCTCCAAGCTAGGCTGATGAGGACATCAATACAATTGTTACACCCACAGCCCCTGCTGCTATACATACTGGACCAATTACTAGAGCTCGTGCACGCCAACTAAATTACCAGGTACTTTCGTTTCTTGGTAATGATTCTAATGTTCATGAGAATATGATGCTGCCTAAATTGGATACATTTGTTTTGCTTACAAATGAAGGGCCTAGCTTGGAGAAGGATGAACATTGGAGCAAGAACAAGCATGGAGATGATGGCATGCGCAAGGGAAACAAGAACGGAGTTACAAGTGATGATTTCAGGAGTTTGAAGCCACCATAATGGGTGCATGAAGCCTTGGACGAAATATACAAGATGCCACTTCATAAATTTCGTCCCGAGGCTATTTTAGGTGCTGCGTCACCTTATTATTGGGCCAGGCCCATGTAATTTCGAAATACATAAGTATAGGCTATTTTTAGAGTCCGTATGTGTGGGGAAACAAGAGATAGGGTTGATTTCGGACCCCTCCACCAAGGGCCACGAAATTCCCCCCCTCTTCCTCCATATATACAGCCCTTAGGGCATCGTTTAGACTTTGGGTTTTGTCTAGATTAAAAGTTCGCCATAGCTGCAACTTCGCG
>NW_021284304.1:0-910 GCF_002162155.2 Triticum dicoccoides
ATTGTGGACTAATCAATTGGATTATTTGAAATTAATGAGTATCCCTGGGACGGTTCCACCTCCTGGATATTGATTATGATTATTTTTATATATAAGCCCTTTATGTGGTGTCGCTCAGACGCCCGACTGTGGCATTCTTTTTATTTCTTTTACTTATAAGCCCTTTATGTGGTGTCGCTCAGACGCCCGACCGTGGCATGCTTGTTATTTCATTTACTTATAAGCCCTTTATGTGGTGTCGCTCAGACGCCCGACTGTGGCATGCTTGTTATTTCATTTACTTCTAAGCCCTTTATGTGGTATCGCTCAGACGCCCGACTGTGGCATGCTTGTCATTTCATTTACTTATAAGCCCTTTATGTGGTGTCGCTCAGACGCCCGACTGTGGCATGCTTGTCATTTCATTTACTTATAAGCCCTTTATGTTGTGTCGCTCAGACGCCCGGCTGAGGCATGCTTCATATTATTATCCTTTCGAGGCATCGCTTCAGGCCCGCTCCGTCAACTGCACGCCCGCCGTTGGCGGTGCCTCGACATTAGCCGAGCTCGACGCCATCATCACGGTAACTAATTAAGCCTCTCTCGGCCGAGGACTTCATCTCCTTGCCTTTGACTGGGCATCCTTGACGCCCTACATGTTTTCGCAGGGCGCCGCCGACGTTCCGTGCACTCTCCTCCACTTCGTGAACAACGAGTTGGTCGATGTCGCCAAGGGCAAAATCGTTCAACCGGGCAACCCCTTGTTCCACGGTACCCAGATGCCACCCAACTTGTTTAGGGTTCAACTGGTTCGGGTGCTGCCAGGCTGCGACGACTTGTTACCTCCGATTCGACCCGTCGGGGCCGACGATGATGACGTGATGACCCTCAGCGCCTGCCTGAGCTGGCCCCTGCTTTGGCCGAAGAGCCA
>NW_021284305.1:0-1059 GCF_002162155.2 Triticum dicoccoides
GGAACCCTCGACCCTCGATCCCTAGACCCTATAGAACCCTCGAACCCTCGACCCTGAAACCCTCGACCCTTGACCCCTTAACGACCCTCGACCCTCTACCCTAGTTCCCGACCCTCGACCCCTCGGCGATCCTCGACACCCTCGTTCCCGATAAAAATTAAGAAGAAGAAGAAGAAGAAGAAGAAGAAGAAGAAGAAGAAGAAGAAGAAGAAGAAGAAGAAGAAGAAGAAGAAGAAGAAGAAGAAGAAGAAGAAGAAGAAGAAGAAGAAGAAGAAGAAGAAGAAGAAGAAGAAGAAGAAGAAGAAACGAGGAGAAGAAGAAAGGAATAGCTAGAGGAGAAGATCGAAGAAAAAAAGAAGAAAAAAAAGAGGAGAAGAAGAAAGGAATAGTATCCACTATTCCTTTCTTCTTCTCCTCTTCTTTTTCTTCTTTTTTCTTCTTCTTATTTATTTCTCCTCTTCTTCCTCTCCTCTTCTTCTTTTTATTTAGTTCTCTCGACCCCTCGTCCCTCTCTCGACCCCTCGACGACCCTCGTCCCTGATAACATTTTTTTTCTCCCCTCGACACCTCTCGACCTCTCGTCCCACTCTCGATCCCTCATCATCATCTATCACCCCCTAGTTTTCTTTAGCATATATCCATGAACAAAATAGAGGAGAAGATCGAAGAAAAAAAAGAAGTCTTCCTCTTCTTATTTTCCCTTTTCCACTCCTTCCTTTTCTTCTTCTTCTTCTTCTTCCTTCTTCCTTCTTCCTCTTTTCTTCCTTTTCCTTATTTTACTTTTTCCTCTACACTAACCTAATTAAAATGCACTAACCTAAAATTGATATCTACTAACAAACTAAATAAAAAATTAATACATACATGAAAAAACATATATAAACAAAAAAATGCTATGAACATTATATTCATACATACATATATAGCCACACCCATTCATCATATAGCTATAAACAAAAAAATTAATACATATATGAAAAAACATATATAAAAAACAGAGCCTCGACGGCGGCGGCTCACAACGGGGGCGGCCGGCGAGAGCGACGGCGTCGCCGGGCT
>NW_021284306.1:0-2088 GCF_002162155.2 Triticum dicoccoides
TCGAGTTCAGATCAATCTGAAAAGGTACAGTGCGAGACAATTGGGTTCAGATCGATCTGGAAAGCAAAGTTGCGACTGCAATAAAACCAACAGAGCGCTGCTGGAAGTAAGTTTCATATCCTTCAAATATGTAATGTTAAACATAGATTTTGTTCTTAATTTAATTTAGTTCACATCCAACCATTACCAGGCACATGGAGTAGTGTAAGATACAGACACATTGCTGAAAAATTAAATGATTGGAGCAGATTGCAGCCAATGTTCACCAATTATTTTTTATCAGACAAATTATTTTTTATTGCAGCACATGGAGTACAATATTTGTAATCAAATACCTAATTTTGCAACAGACAGGATCAAGGAGCTTAGCCTTCTTATCGTGAATCGTGATAGGATCCTTGGATGCGATGGAGACGTAGAGAAACACATCCACGGCGAGTGTAGTAGTTGAAGCTAGGGGCGAGGTGATCAGACCTAAGGTAGTGCATGGGGGAGCCCTGTAAGATGATAAGCGTTCCCTACCTCTCGAGGGGAAGTCGCGGGCTGTATATATTGATGTGCCGAAGCCAAGCCTTGGCGTACAAGGAAGGTTTACAAGAGTTTGAGTAGAACAAGTAAAGGAAAGAGTTGGAGGCTGCTACGGAAACTATATTCGCTAACACCCTCCCTTAATCTTAACTACCCTAGATTAAGATTACTCTTGAACTCCTCTAACGGTCTTGCTGGTAAAGCCTTTGTAAAGCCGTCCGCCACTTGATCCTTAGAGGGAATAAACCGTATCTCAAGTTTCTTTGCTGCAACCCTCTCTCGCACAAAGTGAAAATCAATTTCTATGTGCTTTGTTCTTGCATGAAACACAGGGTTTGCAGACAAGTATGTTGCTCCCAAGTTATCACACCATAAACATGAGATACAATTTTTCTTGATCCCCAATTCCTCAAGAAGTGATTCAACCCAAATGATTTCAGCAGTTCCATTCGCCAAGGACTTGTATTCAGCTTCTGTGCTTGATCGTGACACAGTTGCTTGCTTTCTAGCACTCCAAGAAATAAGATTGGACCCAAAGAACACTGCAAAACCTCCAGTTGATCTTCTATCATCACTGCATCCTGCCCAGTCAGCATCAGAGAATGCACTCACAAGAGAGGAGCCAAAACGTTTGAAGTGAAGTCCTGTTCCCATAGTATGCTTCACATATCTTACAATTCTCTTGACAGCTGACCAATGTGCGGAAGTGGGAGCATGAAGATATTGACAAACTTTACTAACAGCAAATGAGATATCTGGACGCGTGAGAGTTAGATATTGTAATGCTCCCACAATACTTCTGTACCTTGTGCTCTCTTCTTCTTGAAGTGGCTCACCTTCATATGCTGAGAGTTTTTCTGAGGAAGATAAAGGTGTAGGTACTGGCTTGCAATTCTTCATTCCCATGCGAGACAAAAGCTCAATGATATATTTCTCCTGATTTAACACAATACCATCTTGAGTTTTTCTAACTTCAATCCCAAGGAAGAAATGCAAGTCACCCAGATCTTTCAAGGCAAACTCTAAGCTCAAGTCATGCAGAAGTGCATTAGTAGCATTTTGTGAAGAACTTGCAACTATGATATCATCAACATATATAAGCACAAAAATGACTACTCCAACCTTGTTATAAATAAACAAAGACATATCAGCTTTAGAGGCAATGAAACCAAGATATTTCAACTGTAAGCTTAATCTGGAGTACCATGCTCTGGGTGCTTGTTTTAGACCATAGAATGCTTTGTCAAGCTTGCAAACATAATGTGGTGATTCCTTATCCTCATATCCAGGTGGTTGTCTCATGAACACTTCCTCTTCCAGAACACCATGCAAAAACGCGTTCTGTACATCTAGCTGTCTTAGGCTCCAACCCTTGGATACAGCAATGGCTAGCACAAGTCTGATAGTTGCAGCTTTCACAACAGGACTAAAGGTGTCCTCGTAATCAATACCATAACGTTGCTTAAAGCCCTTTGCAACTAGACGTGCTTTATACCTGTCAATGGAGCCATCTGCCTTCTTTTTGATTCTGTACACCCATTTGCAATCGATGATATTTTT
>NW_021284307.1:0-1504 GCF_002162155.2 Triticum dicoccoides
TGCGGCAGCACATGGATTGACTGTAACGAGTGCCAGAGAACAAGCGGCCAACTTAGGTATTACTCTTCGTGAACTGTTAGGCCTTGATGAGGCGCCAGTGAAGGAGGTAGTAATTACATATGTGAAGAATGGGCCTCTCGTCGAGCCTGCGCAGGAAGAGGATCTACCTCCACAAATGAAAGGTCTGCTGAAATGGTACAAGGGTTACATAAAAAATAAAAACGCCAAAGAATATATTTATGCGGAAGTTAGATATGAGCATCACTTCAAACATTACTATGTACAAATTCATCTGAGTGAATTGTTCCAGCTTTTCAATCTGCGCGAGCTCGACAAATCTATCATCAGTTGCTACGTTCTGTAAGTGATTTATTTCTACCCCATCTCGTTCATATTGCCTGCACTATATATATGTCCTAACTATATTGTTGTGTCCGCTATTATATATGCAGAATGAAGATTAAGGAATGCAGAGTAAGGAACATCCATGATGTTGGTTTCATTGACCCACACATCGTTAATGGATATGTGTTGGAGCATCACCCCGCCGGCATGGAGGCAGACCTGTGGCAGTTTCTTACAAAGCAGGAACTCAAAAGTGATATTCTATTTCCTTACCATTTTGGGTGAGTGTTTCTGTCTTGAGCACATTCTCTTTTATTTACTCCATGCATGGTATGTGGCCGGCTAATCGATGAGTTATGCATGACGTACTGTGCATGTATCGTGTCCGCAGGTTTCACTGGATTCTGCTAGTAATTAAAGTTGACACCTCAGAATGTCTCGTCCACGACTCTCTGAATAAGGATCCAAAGCTTTGGGGCGACATGAGAAGAATGCTGCAGAAGTAATTATTTTCATTCATTTGCGCTCTATATCGATCGGCCTATTTCGTTCATTTCCTAATATCAAGTAACTAATAACTCTCTTGTTCATTTAATTTTCTTTGCCTCTTAGGGTTTGGAGACGGTTCGTAGATACAAAGGTCGGTGAATTCAAAAAAGAGCTAGAATTCAAAAGGTCAAAGGCTAAGAATGGTGAGGATATTCAGCCAGCGGGGACCAATCTATGTGCATACTATGTCTGTGAGATGATCCGGAGATACACCTCTGAGCGGGTTCCGAGTGATACCAATGCTCAGAGGAATAACCTCCGGATGATGCTTAGTCCAGAAGCTCGCTTCCGACCACTTGAAGAGGAACTAGATGGATGGTTCAGGAGGGAAGTCCTCCATCCTAAAGGAGAACACCATTACGAGGGCGTAGAACTTTATATGCATTAAATTATGTATGGAAACTTGTTCAAAATTGTATATGGTCATCCGATGATATTGAATATATATTGTATATTCCTCTTGAATTCTTTTTGGTTCTAATTTCAAATTTGTTTGAAATTGTACATTCATATGCATGTATGTAGTACCGTAGAATATGTGAAACTCCTTCAAAATTAAAATAAAGCACAAAAGAAATAAAACAATACAAATTAAACAGAAAACAGGTTT
>NW_021284308.1:0-1610 GCF_002162155.2 Triticum dicoccoides
TGGACTTCGACGTTTAGCTTGTTACCTCAGCTACGATCTTGTGCCCTCGGCAGGATCTGGTAGATAGTCAGGCTTCTCAGCCTTTTTCATTTATAGATGTCTGTACTCAGACATGTTAAGCTTCCGCATGTGCTTTGACTTGTATGCTCTGATTGTTGGGTCATAAGACCCATGTTTGTAATATCTCGCTCCTCGGAGCCTAATGAATAAATACTTGAGTCATAGAGTCATGTTGTGATGCCATGTTGTGTTTGCACATATCGAGCATATTGTGTGTATGTTATTGAAATGCTTGGTATGTGTGGGATCTGACTATCTAGTTGTTTATCCTTAGTAGCCTCTCTTACCGGGAAATGTCTCCTAGTGTTTCCAATGGTAGCTTGCTACTGCTCCGGAACACTTAGGCTGGCCGGCATGTGTCCTTCTTCGTTCCTGTGTCTGTCCCTTCGGGGAAATGTCACGTGATGAATACTGGAGTCCTGTTAGCCCGCTACAGCCCGGTTCACCGGAGTCCTGTTAGCCCAGTGCTACAGCCTGGATTCACTCGCTGATGACCGACACGTTCGATGCTGGGTCATGGATGCCTGTCCCTGTAAGTCTGTGCCACTTTGGGTTTACGACTAGCCATGTCAGCCCGGGCTCCTTATCATATGGATGCTAGCGACACCATCATATACGTGTGCCAAAAGGCGCAAACGGTCCCGGGAAAAGGTAAGACGACACCCGTGGGAATACCGTGCGTGAGGCCGCAAAGTGATATGAGGTGTTACATGCTAGATCGATGTGGCATTGAGTCGGGGTCCTGACAGCGTTGGTATCAGAGCTTGACTGCCTGTAGGATTACCAAGCCAAACTGGTCGAAGTTGAGTCTAGAAATTCTTTAGTTATATAAGGGAATTGATTGTGGGATGGAACGTAAGGCTCTTTTTACTCCTTATACCTTATGCCTTCTGATCTGAGTCATCATCTTCTCTTCTACGGGGATTAAGAACTAGGCTATCTTTTCTTTCTATCAGGATCACGTGTTACTAAACCGTAGACTTATAGATTGTTGGACTTAAGCCTCGTTTCAGTTCCTAGTACTTCTGTATGTTAATTATTGATCTCGAGACCTTGATATTGTGTTTCTGAGTGGTTATGCCACCATTTTTGTGAATGTCTCAAATCTTTTCTGAGCATTTACAGCCGTTATGCTGTCCGAGTCATTCCAGGTTTCTAAATAGTCTGAGGCATTTGCAAAATCCTTTCCCTCTGGTTTCGATGTTCCTTTATGCCAGCTCAATCACACTAATTGTTGAGTTGAGGTATTCTATTGCCTTGACCTTATGTTGGAGTTACTATTATGACCCTAGGTGTCTCAGGGGATCATCTAGTAGTCTAGCCATGATTTATGTTCCAGTGTGATGATTCTGGCCGTCATTATCGAAAGCATCCCGTGATGCCATTTAGTAGTAGGTATTCTATCCCTGGGTTTTGAACCCGAGATTCACCCTACTTGCTTCATGTTGATAGTTTTGCTCGTTCCTTTAGGTTATTAGTAACCTTTGCATTAGTCCTCGATGTTCGTGGTATTCCTTTCTTCCAAATACTATGAACCGCTTATGGCAGAT
>NW_021284309.1:0-951 GCF_002162155.2 Triticum dicoccoides
GGGAACGATTGCTCCTGAACAGGAGAAGGCGTTCAAGGAGGCTACCGTTGTGTTTCTCGGAGCAGTTCTTAGCGTGATCGGAGATAAACTGGTCGACGCATATTTACATGTGCATGTCGCCAAGGACTTGTGGGAGGCGCTCGAATCTAAATTCGGGGCCGCCGATGCAGGGAGCGAGATGTATATTATAGAGCAGTTCCACGATTACAAGATGGTTGAAAACCGTCCTGTATTGGAGCAGGCTCATGAGATAATATGCATTGTTAAGGAACTTGAGCTTCTCAAGTGCGAGTTACCGGGCAAGTTTGTCGCGGGCTGCATAATCGCTAAGCTCCCTAATTCCTGGAGGAACTTTGCCACCACTCTGAAACATCAGAGGCGTGAATTCTCTGTGGAGGATGTCATTGGCCATCTGAGTGTTGAGCAAAAGACTCGCACGGAAAAGGGGCCGAAGGGACTTCTGTTGCCGACATGGTGAACCAGAAGAACTTCAACTCCCACAAGCCCAAGGGAAAGAACGGTGTCCAACACAATACCGACTTTAAGAAGAAGGGTAAGAAGACCTTCAAGAAGAACAAGAAGGACGAGGGCTGCTTTACTTGTGGTTCGGTTGAACATTGGGCCAACAAGTGCCCAAACAAGTACAAGAAGTCAGGACAGGACTCCAAGTCTGTCAACATGATTGTGGGCAACAATGAGAATGGTGCATCTGGGTACGGTAATTTATTTACTGTTTTTTCAGTGTTTCAACCCAACGATTGGTGGGTGGACACAGGTGCAGGTGTTCATGTGTGTGCTGACATTTCATTGTTCACTTCTTACCAGGTCACAGGTCACGGGTCCGTATTGATGGGGAATGGCGCGAGTGCTTCTGTTCATGGTGTTGGCACGGTCGATCTGAAGTTTACTTTGGGAAGGATCGTGCAGCTGAAGAACGTGCAGCATGTCCCC
>NW_021284310.1:0-2038 GCF_002162155.2 Triticum dicoccoides
CGCAGGTTCCACTGGATTCTGCTAGTAATTAAAGTTGACACCTCAGAATGTCTCGTCCACGACTCTCTGAATAAGGATCCAAAGCTTTGGGTCGACATGAGAAGAATGCTGCAGAAGTAATTATTTTCATTCATTTGCGCTCTATATCGATCGGCCTATTTCGTTCATTTCCTAATATCAAGTAACTAATAACTCTCTTGTTCATTTAATTTTCTTTGCCTCGTAGGGTTTGGAGACGGTTCGTAGATACAAAGGTCGGTGAATTCAAAAAAGAGCTAGAATTCAAAAGGGCAAAGGCTAAGAATGGTGAGGATATTCAGCCAGCGGGGACCAATCTATGTGCATACTATGTCTGTGAGATGATCCGGAGATACACCTCTGAGCGGGTTTCGAGTGATACCAATGCTCAGAGGAATAACCTCCGGATGATGCTTAGTCTAGAAGCTCGCTTCCGACCACTTCAAGAGGAACTAGCTGGATGGTTCAGGAGGGAAGTCCTCCATCCTAAAGGAGAACACCATTACGAGGACGTAGAACTTTATATGCATTAAATTATGTATGGAAACTTGTTCAAAATTGTATATGGTCATCCGATGATATTGAATATATATTGTATATTCCTCTTGAATTCTTTTTGGTTCTAATTTCAAATTTGTTTGAAATTGTACATTCATATGCATGTATGTAGTACCGTAGAATATGTGAAACTCCTTCAAAATTAAAATAAAGCACAAAAGAAATAAAACAATACATATTAAACAGAAAACAGGTTTAAGGGGGGGGGGCTAAAACCCTAAACCTGCGGCGGCCTTTAGTCGCGGTTGGCCAGAAGAACCGCGACTAAAGGTCCTCCGCCCCGACGGCCACCTGGCGCCCACGTGGACGGGCCTTTAGTCGCGGTTCTTAAGCAACCGCGACTAAAGGGTGGGGCCTTTAGTCGCGCCCGTTCGGTCGCGGTTGCGCAACCGCGACTAATGGCAGTTGCGAACCGCGACCAAAGGCCCTTTTTCCACCAGTGATTGTTGTCCCGTGCTACATTCTCCTTTGATCCTGTAAGCAAAAGGCAATATATATACTGTTGGACCTTGAAGCTCCAAGACATCTTATGTTTTGTATGTACTCCCCTGGTTATTTAGCAAATGCCAAAAAAGTGTGTTGTTTCTGTCATGAGTACATCGTTTGGCTGGGAGTTTTTCCTACTTTTTATAAATATTAGGAACTTAAGCACATAACGACGTATCGATCCTGTAAGCAAACATCCTATATGGTGTGCTCTAACATTTTCTTTGATATAGTTTTTTTAACAAAATAACGGTGCCCAAGTCACTTCTAATAAAGAGCATGTGCTCGTGTAATAGTACACTCATAATTCATTGTGATCAAATGTACACAGAGTTTGCAGAAGCTATGGAAGAAATGGTAACTTTCTTACTTGGGAAAACTGCATTAGATAACGATGATGATGACAGTGGTAAATTGTCTGAATCTATAAGCACATTATGTGGAAGTTTGCATGCTAGGATTTATTCCTAGAAGTTCTTGCACAAAGGACATTTCCTGATTTAAAGCCAACTATGTTATATTTTGATGGTAATGCTCCTTTTTTCAAAATTACCAGATCCTTCATGAAAAGAACTATTGATGTGACTTTTTCTATACATGTGGTGATGCTAAGGCTCAGTTTGAACTACAAAAGTTCGTGGATAACTATGTCAGTTTTATTTCTACCTTGGTAAAATTGAACTGAAATAGTATCAGAAGTTGACGTGCTTCCATGTACTGTAATTTTCTTATACTCTGACCCGTATTATTGTGTTTTTTCAGCGTAAAAATGTCATAAATACAGTCACAAACCCATCAGATCTATGCTATGGATGCCGTGGTGATTGCTGGAACGGAGGGTTCCTGGGATGATGAGAAGGTATGCAGATTCATACTGTTCCAGGTTCAGACTGAAATCTAAACTAATGAATGTAGAGTTGTAGACACAATATTTTTGTTGATGCTGGTCATCAAGTAATTCATGAAGTTGGGATGG
>NW_021284310.1:2048-3163 GCF_002162155.2 Triticum dicoccoides
GAACATTATGGGGAGTATTGAATTAGCCGAAAACGCAGAGTTCGTAATTTAGTTTTTAGATTGGAATGTGCTATGCATTACTAAAAGAGTTTTTTTTTCTGGAGATGAATCTAAATGGTCTGACGGTCTGAGTACTCGTCGGCATGACGAGGTGACTACAGATCCACCATAACATGCGAGTGGCAATGCTCCAGGACAAGCAGGTCAAACTATTGTCCAAATAATTTTTTGTACGATTGGAAGTGCAAGCATTTCTCCAAGATGGTTTGGTCCTGGTGTTCATGCAGCCGGCGATGGCATACCTTCACAGAATGGAGTACGGCGTAGGTGTTCAAGGGTTGTATCAGGCCGCATGGGAAGAACCTGAAGTCGCAAGTGGATACGGTCAAGAACATAGTTAAAGGTGATATGGGAGATAAGTTCCATAGGCAAGCTGGATTGAGGCTTGATGAGCCGAACCCAAGGGACGTGCTTAGTTTTTACCACAAAATTCTATCATTCACATCAACGGATGTTGCAAAGTAAGTAAAAAATGTACTAGAGTCAGATATTTGTTGGCAACGGCTCATTGGGTTTGTTCAAATCAATGTTACTTACACTAGCAGGAAGTGGTTGAAGCATACTTATCCAAATCTTATAATCCTGAGGGAGAAGACTTTGTGAAGGAGTTCAGGCTGAATGGCCAGTTAACAAGAATCGGGTGGATCTGCGTGTGGTGGATGATCGTTTACAAGGAATGTTGAATGTATGGTTCCTGCAGATGTTCAGGTGGCGCCACGTATTCGACCTGCGATTTGTGGTAAGTTCCGAAATGTACAGTGAAAATCGGTCTTTGAGATACAGATAAATTGGTTTTGCACATAAAAAATATGCACAGTGAAACAAAAGCAGCAGACATATGCAATCTATTTGCTGAGCTGCATCACTAGCTCAAACAGATGCATACAGTATTATGTGCTGATCTTCTTAGATGGTTGATATATCAATTTTTAAACAAGAAATGGTCATAATGAAGTCATTTTAGGCCACCGTAGTATTTAATCTCGCAATGGAGTAGTATTTAAGATTGCGAGATTAAATTTCTAACATGCATGGGCAGGGTGGGGTGGGGCAAC
>NW_021284311.1:0-1382 GCF_002162155.2 Triticum dicoccoides
TGTTGCGAACATCTGACATACACGTTTTGATAACTACGTGATAGTTCAGTTAAACGGTTTAGAGTTGAGGCACCAAAGACGTTTTTGAAACATCGCGAAACATATGAGATGTTTTGAGGGCTGAAATTGGGATTTCAGGCTCGTGCCCATGTCAAGAGGTATAAGACCTCCGATGACTTTCTTAACCTGCAAACTAAGGAGAAAAGCTCAATTGTTGAGCTTGTGCTCAGATTGTCTGAGTACAACAATCATTTGAATCGAGTGGGAGTTGATCTTCCAGATAAGACAGTGATGGTTCTCCAAAGTCATTGCCACCAAGCTATTAGAGCTTCGTGATGAACTATAACATATCAGGGATAGATATGATGATCCTTGAGGTATTCGCGATGTTTGACACCGCGAAAGTAGAAATCAAGAAGGAGCATCAATTGTTGATGGTTGGTGAAACCACTAGTTTCAAGAAGGGCAAGGGCATGAAGGGATACTTCATGAAACGGCAAATCAGCTGCTGCTCTAGTGAAGAAACCCAAGGTAAAACCCAAACCCGAGACTAAGTGCTTCTGTAATAAGGGGAACAACCACTAGAGCAGAATTACCCTAGATACTTGGTAGATAAGAAGGCTGGCAAGGTCGATAGAAGTATATTGGATATACATTGTGTTAATGTGTACTTTGCTAGTACTCCTAGTAGCACCAGGGTATTAGATACTAGTTCGGTTGCTAAGTGTTAGCAACTCGAAACTAAAAGCTACGGAATAAACGGAGACTAGCTAAAGGTGAGCTAACGATATGTGTTGGAAGTGTTTCCAATGTTGATATGATCAAGAATCGTACGCTCCCTCTACCATCGAGATTGGTGTTTGCGTTGAGCATAGACATGATTGGATTACGTCTATCGCAATACGGTTATTCATTTAAGGAGAATAATGGTTACTCTGTTTATTTGAATAATACCTTCAATGGTCTTACACCTGAAATGAATGGTTTATTAAATCTCGATCGTAGTGATACACATGTTCATGCCAAAAGATAGTAATGATAGTACCACCTACTTGTGGCACTGCCACGTAAGTCATATCGGTATAAAACGCATGAAGAAGCTCCATATTGATGGATCTTTGGGCTCACTCGTTTTTGAAAAGTTTGAGACATGCGAACCATGTCTATTGGTGTGTATGCATGAAGAAACTCCATGCAAATGGACCGTTTTGACTCACTTGATTTTGAATCACTTGGGACATGCAAATCATACCACATGGGCAAGATGACTGAAAAGCCTCGTTTTCAGTAAGATGGAACAAGATAGCAACTTGTTGGAAGTAACACATTTTGATGTGTGCAGTCCAATGAGTGCTGAGGCATGCAGTGAATATCATTATGTT
>NW_021284312.1:0-905 GCF_002162155.2 Triticum dicoccoides
GACAAGGGTGATCAAGAAGCCGAGAGGGTCCATTGGTTTCGGGCCCAATGCGTGGTAGTAGCTGAATCATGGATCACAAACACAGAACTCAGTTCCTGAGGACGGCTGCAATGAGACAACCCACCATGTACTCCTACATGGCCTCTCACCGCTACCTTTACCAAATCGTGTTCACACGCTTAGCTCACACACCGTAGGACATGTTCACACACCTCTGATTCATCCCCGATGATTCAGACCCGACTCAACTCTAAGCAGTAGCAGGCATGACAAACAAGCATGAATGAGTAGGCACAACAGGGCTCAAACAACTCCTACTCATGCTAGTGGGTTTCATCTATTTACTGTGGAATGACAGGTCATGCAGAGGATAAAGGGGTTCAGCTACCGCAGCAAGTAACAGATGAATCGGTGTTGTCCTAATGCAGTAAAAGAGAGCAGGAGTGAGAAAGTAGGATTGTATCGGAATGAACAAAGGGGTTTTGCTTGCCTGGCACTTTTGAAGATAACATTGAGTCTTCATCAGTGTCAACGATCACATCATCGGTATCACGTCTATCGAGAGGGGACAAATACCGGCAACACAGAAGGGAACACAATCAATGCAATGCACAATATGATGCATGATCATGACATGGCAAAATGAATGTGTTTTGAGCCAATGCAACTAGCAACAGATTAAATGAAGTTGGTTTGAATACAAGATTCAAATTCAAACTCCATATGTGATTATTTAAATGCCCTTTATTTGATTTGTGCTAAACAGCAGCTATAAGTTGTTCTAACATGCATGAAAATGGTACAGATGGATTCCTTGAATTTTTCTGATAATTTTTCATATATAAATTATTTAATTTGGAGTTACGGTTAATTTTCTATGAATTTTAGAAGTTTATATTCATTTT
>NW_021284313.1:0-1467 GCF_002162155.2 Triticum dicoccoides
TCACGTGGCCATGTCAACTGTATCTCTGCCGAAGAAGCTCAAGAAGATCCCAACGTCGTTCTCGGTACGCTTCTTGTTAATTGCCACCCGGCATCTGTTCTTTTCGATACAGGAGCCTCTCATTCTTTTATATCTGAAAATTATGCTCGTTTGCATAACGTTGCATTCTGTGACTTGCCATCCTCCATGGTAATTCAAACTCCGGGATCCAAATGGCAAACTTCTAGAGTAAGCCATGGAAATGAAATCCAAGTCGACAGACTTGTTTTTCTTGCATCTTTGATAGCCCTTAAATCTTCAGATATTAATATCATTTTGGGTATGGACTGGATGTCAGCTCATCAAGCCAAAATTGATTGCTTCTCTAGGACCGTTCAACTCACCCATCCTTCGGGGAAGATAGTCAATGTTTTGACTCGAATAGCCAAGCGACAATTATATTCTCTTAACGCCAGCCCTTTGCCAGACCTTGAGGACGTTTCGGTAGTCCGTGACTTTCCGGATGTCTTTCCAGAAGAATTGCCAGGGGTTCCACCTGACAGGGATGTTGAGTTCGTAATAGACCTCATTCCAGGAACCGTTCCGATTGCTAGAAGACCTTATAAGATGGCACCCCTAGAACTAGCCGAGCTTAAGAAACAACTCGATGAATCCTTGAAAAAGGGTTTCATCCGCCCTAGTTCATCTCCGTGGGCTTGCCCCGTCCTATTCGTTAAGAAGAAGGATGGTACGGACCGAATGGTTGTAGATTACCGGCCGGTCAATCTGGTCACAATCAAGAACAAATACCCGCTTCCCAGGATCAACGATCTGTATGATCAGCTCGCTGGATCCTCAGTCTTCTCCAAGATGGATTTGAGGTTGGGCTACCATCAAATCAAAATCAGAAACGGGGGACATTCCTAAAACGGCCTTTGTTACTCGTTACGGCCAATACGAGTACACCGTCATGTCCTTCGGTTTAACCAACGCTCCAGCCACTTTTTCTCGGTTAATGAACTCAATCTTCATGGAGTATTTGGATAAATTCGTCGTAGTTTATCTCGATGATATACTCATATACTCCAAGAACGAGGAAGAACATGCCGAACATCTAAGGCTAGTGTTGCAGAAACTTCGAGAGCATCGCCTTTATGCCAAATTTTCTAAATGTGAATTCTGGTTGCCAGAAGTGACCTATCTGGGTCATGTAATATCTGGTAAAGGTATTGCTGTCAACCCTGAGCGAGTTCAAGCCGTCCTTGACTGGACTCCACCCGAATCGGTCAAGCAAGTTCGGAGTTTTCTAGGCTTAGCGAGCTATTGCCGTCGCTTTGTCGAGAACTTCTCCAAAGTTGCTAAACCTCTAACCGAACTCCTCAAGAAAGATAAGAAGTTCGAATGGACCCCACAATGTGAGCACAGCTTTCAGGAACTGAAAAGACGCCTGACTTCTGCTCCTGTGCTGGTACCACCAGACTTCTCCAA
>NW_021284314.1:0-2039 GCF_002162155.2 Triticum dicoccoides
CTCTATCACACTTTTTATGCTTTTACGATGTCCTAATAAAAGTTTTGTGTGGGCAGATAATTTTTTTGCTTACTACAAACCGTAAGAAGCTGAAGCTTACTGATTTGGGGCTTGCACGAGAGGAAACTGTAACTGAAATGATGACGACTGAAACTGGGACATACCGATATGGACACAGAGGTTATAAATCACTGTTTTCCACACTAGATAGTCAATATTAAAAAAATTAGGAACTGAAGCGAAAATAAAATGGTTCCTAGTTGTAGTTTCCCGGGTTAATTCTTCAAATTATACTTCAATTTGTATGCCCTCGCGATAATTTTCTGCCTGAAGTTTCTAGAGCTCACTGATTTTAGGACCTTTTATACAAAGAGAAATCTGATGCTCTAGAATTTGTGTATGAAGATTGCTTTAATAACAATCGCAAATATAATTATATTCTTCAATTAAGTAACAATAATGTAATATTGCATCCTATCATTTACAATCAGATAGACAAGTGACCTTAAGTATAAGGTTTCAAGCTATTTAATGCTCAATGCTTGTTATATAATTCTCCGTGGTAACATCAACTGAGTTGGGCATCATAATTGGCACTGAACATCCAAAGCTAAGTTCGTGTTCACCATTTCACGATTATATTTTTGGTACTGATATTTTCATATTATCAGTTCGCTGAAGATAGAGCTCTGGCATTGTATTGAAGCTCAACTCCGCATGAAACTGTACAACTTTACTGTTATGTTTTGGCACTCAAATTTGCTATGCTTTTCATGCTAGGAATACTTACACGTTCATTCTTAAATCATCTTGTTAATGGCATTGTAGGTCTGATGGAAAATAACTTCTGTGATATAGGCCAGGGCGGAGGACGTTGTCAATGGAAAACATGGCTCCGCATGAAGGTTCACTCGCCAATAGTCTTCAAGAAGATGCGAAGGTCATGGTTCTGTGTTGATGCCCCTTGAAAAAAAAAATCTTCTCATTTTCTTGTTTGAAGGAACGCTAGGAGGAATTGAGGATGCGAAAAATGTACGGAGGAAAGGGAGACTAGGAGAGGTGCACGGTGAGGCATTGACGTATGCTTTTTGTCACGGTGTTCTCATATCCAAACTTGAATCAAGTATGCTTTTTGAATGGCTTGCACTAAAGCAGAGTATAATTCTTATACTTGTGTTTTAAATTGACTACATGTTGTTGTCTCCTCTTGTATACATCTTCCGTAACTACCATTTTGTGATGGGTTGTTAAGCTACCATTCAAGGGAATGCATGTTGACAAATGTATTGATGCTTCCTTGAGTCTACTACTAATATATTTGTAATGTATTTTTCACTGAAAAAAGCACTGCTAATAGCACGCTATAGAATTGTCTAGCTAAATAAATCAATGTACATTGCCTCGCTAATAGAATGCTATAGTGCGATATAGCATGCTGATAGCGTATTTTAAGGCCACTCCTATTTTGTTATAACGCGCTACTTTTTTCATTGATTTTTATAGAGTTTATCTCTACTCCTAATATCTCAGTTGGTAGTCTCCGTTCTATGGCTAATTTTTGTCCCACCTACCATGGTTTTTTTCGTCCTTCCTCCACCTCCCAGCGATTCCCCCCTGAACTGCCGCGCTTCGAATCCACCTGCCACCTTGCCGGAGACGAACACCGCCGCGGATGCGAGGGGAACGGGACCAGACCGAGCACCGGCACCCGTTTCAGTAAGCTCACTACGCCCGTCCTCGTTGGTCGCGCCGCACACAGCTCGTCGGAGCCCCTAGCCGTGCCGATGCGGTGGTCGGTGGGCGGAGTCGCACGCGGAGATGCGGCGGGGGGAGGGGAGATGGCCGAGATGTTGGAGTGAGTGGATAAGAGAGGTGAATGAGCCACAAGACCGGTCGCGGCATGGGACTGATGCGGTGGTCGGCGGGCGGAGTCGCGCGGTTGCGGGCTTGGTGACTCGCGCTGCGATGTAGTGGGGGAAGGGGAGAGGGTGAGAGGTGGCGGGTGAGTGGAGAGGACCGGTGAGTGAGCCCCAAGATCT